>NC_134358.1:479782398-480044898 GCF_048569485.1 Anomaloglossus baeobatrachus
TGACCAGACTATATTACCATTACCACATTATTTCACAGGCTTCTCTAAATGTTTTTGAGCAAAATTTAAATGTGTTTAAATATGCTTTTTGTCAACAATGAAGTCTTGCATGGTGATCATGCATACAGGCCATGGATGTTGAATACATTACTTATTGTTTTCTTTGAAACATTTGTACTAGCTGATTCCCGGTCTTTCTGCAGCTCTCCACAGGCGGTCATTGGCTCTTGGACAACTTTTCTGATAATTCTTTTCACTCCTCTGTCCAAAATCCTCTGGGGAGCACCTGGTCATGGCTGGTTTATGGTGATATTATGTTTATTCCACTTCTAGATTATGGGCTTAACAGTGCTCACTGGAACCTTCAGTAATTTGGAAAGTCTTCTGCAACCAATACCATCAGTATGTTTTACAACAATAATGTTCCGAAGGTGTTGGGAAAGCTCACTTGTTTTAGCCATCATGAGATGTTTCTTGCGTGACACCTTGGCAATGAGATACCTTTTTATAAGCCATCAGCTGAACCAGCTTATGTTACTTTTTACTAAATAGCAGTATTTCTTTATAATTACTGATCTATTTCAGCTAGTGTCATGACTTAACATGGCTTTCTGCACCTCTTTTCATGTGTTCAATATTTTTTCTCTGTTATTTCTCATTATTACAAATAATTTATAGACATTTATGGTTTGGTTAAGGGTAAATGTATGGTAACCATTCACTGCCGTTTTGTCACACACACTATCTGTACAGTATATTCATATTTTTTGTTATTTTTTTTCCCTATTTCTTGCTAAGCTGGGACATCCTATCACTAAACAGATTCACCCATTCCCTCTGTGTTGCGCCGCATGCAGGACTTTCCCTCGTCCCGGCATGACAGTTATAGCCCGATAAAGTCAGACACTTAAAGGAATATTTAGGTTCTTAGTAAATTCTATATATATTTCTCCCATGTGCAGTTCTTGCAGTAATGCAGCCAGGCACCTCCATAATGCTATTAGCCTACAGATTAGCCTTACATCTGCTGCTTAATAGCATTATCAGATCTGACAAGTTCCCTTTAAGCATGGAGCAATAACTGTGTTGCAAAAACAATGGACACCATGATGGAACCTTAAAGGAAACCTGTCACTTTTTTTGGTGTATAAGCTGCGGCCACCACCACCGGGCTCTAAATCTTTTTTGGGGGAGTTTTTATCTCCTCTTCTTGTTGCTATTTTTGATATTTATCAGTGTAGGGACCCGCAAACGTGAGGATCCGTGATGAGGATTGTGGGCTTACGTACATTGGCCAATTTACAAACTAATACCTCACATATATTTTATATGTATTTTTTGCACTTTGACTATGCGGGGTGCAGCCGGGCCTCTTAATACGGCCGTGCATAGTGGAATTTCTGTCCCTTGCGTGCTGCAGTGAGTAGTGTCCGAGTAACCCGCCTAATCTAATAGTAAGGGCGTGGTAATAGGTTGCTGGCTGGACACCATGCGCATACAAGTGTGAACAGTGCCCTATGCGCGCCACTAGTGTGCAATTTACCTTGCACCTGTGAAGTGTCCATCATGTTGAGAGGCTTGTCTGCATCCTGTTTGTGCATTAGATGTGTTGGCCTGGGCTAACTGGACTGGTTGCCCCTTTTTTGCTGTGAGTACATTTTATAATTCTTTTTTGGCGGAGTTTTTATCTCCTCTTCTTGTTGCTATTTTTGATATTTATCAGTGTAGGGACCCGCAAACGTGAGGATCCGTGATGAGGATTGTGGGCTTACGTACATTGGCCAATTTACAAACTAATACCTCACATATATTTTATATGTATTTTTTGCACTTTGACTATGCGGGGTGCAGCCGGGCCTCTTAATACGGCCGTGCATAGTGGAATTTCTGTCCCTTGCGTGCTGCAGTGAGTAGTGTCCGAGTAACCCGCCTAATCTAATAGTAAGGGCGTGGTAATAGGTTGCTGGCTGGACACCATGCGCATACAAGTGTGAACAGTGCCCTATGCGCGCCACTAGTGTGCAATTTACCTTGCACCTGTGAAGTGTCCATCATGTTGAGAGGCTTGTCTGCATCCTGTTTGTGCATTAGATGTGTTGGCCTGGGCTAACTGGACTGGTTGCCCTTTTTTGCTGTGAGTACATTTTATAATTCTTTTTTGGGGGAGTTTTTATCTCCTCTTCTTGTTGCTATTTTTGATATTTATCAGTGTAGGGACCCGCAAACGTGAGGATCCGTGATGAGGATTGTGGGCTTACGTACATTGGCCAATTTACAAACTAATACCTCACATATATTTTATATGTATTTTTTGCACTTTGACTATGCGGGGTGCAGCCGGGCCTCTTAATACGGCCGTGCATAGTGGAATTTCTGTCCCTTGCGTGCTGCAGTGAGTAGTGTCCGAGTAACCCGCCTAATCTAATAGTAAGGGCGTGGTAATAGGTTGCTGGCTGGACACCATGCGCATACAAGTGTGAACAGTGCCCTATGCGCGCCACTAGTGTGCAATTTACCTTGCACCTGTGAAGTGTCCATCATGTTGAGAGGCTTGTCTGCATCCTGTTTGTGCATTAGATGTGTTGGCCTGGGCTAACTGGACTGGTTGCCCTTTTTTGCTGTGAGTACATTTTATAATTCTTTTTTGGGGGAGTTTTTATCTCCTCTTCTTGTTGCTATTTTTGATATTTATCAGTGTAGGGACCCGCAAACGTGAGGATCCGTGATGAGGATTGTGGGCTTACGTACATTGGCCAATTTACAAACTAATACCTCACATATATTTTATATGTATTTTTTGCACTTTGACTATGCGGGGTGCAGCCGGGCCTCTTAATACGGCCGTGCATAGTGGAATTTCTGTCCCTTGCGTGCTGCAGTGAGTAGTGTCCGAGTAACCCGCCTAATCTAATAGTAAGGGCGTGGTAATAGGTTGCTGGCTGGACACCATGCGCATACAAGTGTGAACAGTGCCCTATGCGCGCCACTAGTGTGCAATTTACCTTGCACCTGTGAAGTGTCCATCATGTTGAGAGGCTTGTCTGCATCCTGTTTGTGCATTAGATGTGTTGGCCTGGGCTAACTGGACTGGTTGCCCTTTTTTGCTGTGAGTACATTTTATAATTCTTTTTTGGGGGAGTTTTTATCTCCTCTTCTTGTTGCTAAGCTGGGACATCCTATCACTAAACTGATTCACCCATTCCCTCTGTGTTGCGCCGCATGCAGGACTTTCCCTCGTCCCGGCATGACAGTTATAGCCCGATAAAGTCAGACACTTAAAGGAATATTTAGGTTCTTAGTAAATTCTATATATATTTCTCCCATGTGCAGTTCTTGCAGTAATGCAGCCAGGCACCTCCATAATGCTATTAGCCTACAGATTAGCCTTACATCTGCTGCTTAATAGCATTATCAGATCTGACAAGTTCCCTTTAAGCATGGAGCAATAACTGTGTTGCAAAAACAATGGACACCATGATGGAACCTTAAAGGAAACCTGTCACTTTTTTTGGTGTATAAGCTGCGGCCACCACCACCGGGCTCTTATATACAGCATTCTAACATGCTGTATAAAAGAGCCCAGGCCGCTGTGAGAACATAAAAAACACTTTATAATACTTACCTAACGGTCGCGCGGTTGACCATATGGGCGTCTCCATTCTCCGGTGCCGGCGCCTCCTCTTTCGGCCATCTTCGTCCTCTTTCTGAAGCCTGTGTGCATGATGCGTCTACGTCAAACACACTCGCTGGTCCTGTGCAGGCGCACAACAATACTTTGATCTGCCCTGGTCAGGGCAGATCAAAGTGCGCCTGCTCTGCACCTGAATGCCGGCGAGTGTGTATGACGTCGGACGTGTCATGCACCGCAGCTAGAGAAGGAGAACACAGATTGCCAAAAGAGGCGGCACCGGCACCGGACAACGGAGACGCCCATATGGCCAACCGCGCGACAGTTAGGTAAGTATTATAAAGAGTTGTTCTCACAGCGGCCTGGGCTCTTATATACAGCATGTTAAAATGCTGTATATAAGCGCCCGGTGGTGGTGGCCGCAGCTTATACGCCAAAAAACTGGTGACAGGTTCTCTTTAATGAACTCCATTATAATTCAAAGGAGTTTGTGCAACATTAGGATATATTAAACAGATGTGAGCGGAGCCTAAACCATATGTTGTTTTTGTATTGAAATTTTATTAGGAAATATCTAGTAGTTATAACAGTCTGGATATTTTCTTGTGGGTTGTTTTCAGTCAAGTTACATTACAAGCTAAGCCATACAAATATGCCATTTCACAAGCAATTCTGACAGACTGTGAAGCCAAATTCACAGAAATTAGGTCATTCTCCAGTATTTAAAATCACTGGATTACTTATACAGGAGACATAAACTGACAAGGTCATATATGTCACTCTAATGTTAAAAACATTCTCGTCCTCTGATTAAACAAATACTCTTGGATTGTTAAAAGGAATCTGTCAGCAGAATTTCAAAACCCTTCAAAAAAACAATATTTATGTGGACATAGGTTTTTGAAGGACAAGTACAGCAAAACCATTACATGACTAGTCCATTCCTCCCTTACTGAAAAATCAGCGCTTCAATTGATTTGTAAATGAGTCTGAAGATCTGATGCCTCAGTCACTCCAGCTCTATTCCCAACCCAGTGCTGCCTCCTCCTACCTGACTGACAGCCCCTTTGCCTGAAGTCACAGAGCATAGCGCACTGGCGGACACAGACAGAAGAGGACCCCTGTGCAAGAACAATGTATGGGCCCTTTGCAGCCCAATGGCTCATGAAAATGCAAAATTCCCCCTGCTTTGGAGGTAGAAAAGGCCCCCCCCAACCTTTTGGTTCCCTATGTGGCCGTACAGGCTGCTCCAATGATATGTCCACCTCTGGCATAAAGGTTGTCAGTCAAGGAGGAGGAAGCGGCGCTGGGCGAGGAATAGAGCAGAGGCTTCCGATCTTCAGACTTATTTACATATTAATTCACACACTGATTTCTCAGTAATGGAGGAACGGACTGGTCATATTAAGGCATTGCTGCACTTGTCTTTGCAAAAGCTACATGTGTATATAATTATTGTGGTGCTAAATCCTGCTGACATATTCCATTTAAATACAGGATAAAAAACATATAAGAAAACAAGTGTCAGAGTGAAGATAACCAGTCATCTGGTTTTTTGGTGCTGATTTTTGGTGTAAGAGAAAGATAATTATATATTTTGTTATTAGTCGATGACATTGCATATTTTTGTTTTCCCAAAGTATTAATAAAAACATTGGTTCCATGCTTGCCCACTTTGCTTAAAACGTTGTGGAGAAAACCTCCTTGACTCCCAGAAAAACAGATAATTCTTTCTCAAGGCAGTCATCTGGAAGCAGTCATACTGGTGACAACACAGATAAAAAAAATCTTTTTTTTTTTCGGTAAGAAATGTGGATGATTTTTCATATGATCATATGAGCTTATCCTAAAGCCTGCTTTACACCTTACAATTAAGCATACGATATCGTATGCGATAAGACACGCCCCCATCGTATGTGCGGCACGTTCAATTTGTTGACCGTGTCGCACAAACGATTATTTGCCGTCACACGTACTTACCTTCCATACGACATCGATGTGGGCGGCGAACATCCACTTCCTGGAGTGGGAGGGACATTCAGCGTCACAGCGACGTCACATGGCAGCCGACCAATAGAAGCGGAGGGGCGGAGATGAGCGGGACGTAAACATCCCGCCCACCTTCTTCCTTCCACATTGCAGGCGGGAGCCGTGGGACTCAGGTTAAGATCTGTTCATCGTTCCCGGGGTGTCACACACTGCGATGTGTGCTGCCTCGGGAACATTGAACAACCCGAAGTGCAATTTTTAGCAAATGAACGACGTGTATGCGATGAACGGTTTTACGTTCAATCGCAATCGCACATAGCTGTCACATGCAACTACGTCACTAACGATGCCGGATGTGCGTCACTTACGACGTGACCCCGCCGACACATCGTTAGATATGTTGTATCGTGTAAAGCCTGCTTTAGGCGGGCTTTACATGTTGCGACATCGCTACCGATATATCGTCAGGGTCACGTCGTTAGTGATGCACATCTGGCACCGGTAGCGACATTGCAACGTGTAAATCCTAGGTGTGACGATGAACAAGCGCAGAAGCGTACAATATCGCTGATCTGTGTAACGTCGTTCATTTCCATAATGTCGGTTCGGCCGCAGGTACGATGTTGTTTGTCGTTCCTGCAGCACCACACATCGCTGTGTGTAAACCCGCAGGAATGACAAACATCTCCTTACCTGCGTCCACCGGCAATGCGGAAGGATATTGGCCGGCCGCTTAGTAACGTTGCGGTGATGTCACAGTGACACCAAACGCACCTCCCCCTTGAAGGAGGGATTGTTCGGCGGTCACCGCGACGTCGCCGACAAGGTATGTGCGTGTGAAGCTGCTGTAGCGGTAATGTTCGCTGCGGCAGCGATCACCAGATATCGCATGTGCGACAAGGGCGGGTACTATCGCGCTTGACATCGCTAGCCGATGCTAGTGATGTCGCAATGTGCCAAGTACCCCTTAGGCCTCATTCAGATGAGAGTCACATACATGTCCTTTCCGTGTTTTGCGTGGATAGAAAATGTAGATAAAAAAGAGAGAAATGTCCAGCTCTTCAGGCAGAGAAACCAAGGTCTTTAATTCATCATGCAGATATAACGAATAACATGACCAGCACTATGCGTTTCAGGTGAAACACTCACCCTTGAACATGATTAAGGGTGAGTGTTTCACCTGAAACGCGTAGTGCTGGTCATGTTATTCGTTGTATCTGCATGATGAATTAAAGACCTTGGTTTCTCTGCCTGAAGAGCTGGACATTTCTCTCTTTTTTATCTGCAATACTAGGCTGTGGCAGTGCCTGTCCGTGCTCCAGGGGACAACCAGGAGTGAGCCTACATACGGTGAGCTGATATATATTAATAGAAAATGTACCCGTTATAATCTAGGGGGCTGCTTTAATGTCCGTGTCTCTTTTTGAACCAAACATTCGCAAAAATATACTAAAAAAAGTAGACATGTCACCTTTTGATCTGAAAAAAATCTATGGATCCATTAAACATTCACATAGCAAACTGATGGCATCCTAGTTGCTTCCTGATGCTGTCAGTTTTTCACTGATTGTTAAAAAAAAAGTTGAGAGGCCGCCATGCTTCTTTTTTTTTTGCATAACAGAAAAACTGATTGAACACTGACAGTAAAAACTCACAGACTAACCAAACAATGGCAGTAATCTGATCCAACACATTTGTGAAAATTGGTCAGTGAGTTATTTTCTCATGTATAGGGAAAAACTTAAGCAAGCATTGTTGACCTTAGGGAGATCAACATATCCACTGCGGAGACACCATCACGTGTTTCTCAACGCAGTGATTCTAGAGCATTGCCCCCTGGGAAGTATGCAAATAAGAAAGCCGCGGAGACACCATCACGTGTTTCTCAACGCTGGCAGGAAACTAGCCAGGTCTTTCACCGGGAAGGAACAACCACGGGAAGGGCAGTCTCCAGTCAAGGAGACCACCTATACCAAACATTGCTCCCAGGGGGCAATGCTCTAGAATCACTGCGTTGAGAAACACGTGATGGTGTCTCCGCAGTGGATATGTTGATCTCCCTAAGGTTAACAATGCTTGCTTAAGTAGTCTTTTACTAGGCATTGCCCCCACTAGCCAGATTCCTACTCCACACTGATGAGGGGCAAATACCCGAAACGGCTGTCTGTGGATGGATACCATGTTTGGTATAGGTGGTCTCCTTGACTGGAGACTGCCCTTCCCGTGGTTGTTCCTTCCCGGTGAAAGACCTGGCTAGTTTCCTGCCAGCGTTGAGAAACACGTGATGGTGTCTCCGCGGCTTTCTTATTTGCATACTTCCCAGGGGGCAATGCTCTAGAATCACTGCGTTGAGAAACACGTGATGGTGTCTCTGCAGTGGATATGTTGATCTCCCTAAGGTCAACAATGCTTGCTTAAGTAGTCTTTTACTAGGCATTGCCCCCACTAGCCAGATTCCTACTCCACACTGATGAGGGGCAAATACCCCGAAACGGCTGTCTGTGGATGGATACCATGTTTGGTATAGGTTGTCTCCTTGACTGGAGACTGCCCTTCCCGTGGTTGTTCCTTCCCGGTGAAAGACCTGGATAGTTTCCTGCCAGCGTTGAGAAACACGTGATGGTGTCTCCGCGGCTTTCTTATTTGCATACTTCCCAGGGGGCAATGCTCTAGAATCACTGCGTTGAGAAACACGTGATGGTGTCTCCGCAGTGGATATGTTGATCTCCCTAAGGTCAACAATGCTTGCTTAAGTAGTCTTTTACTAGGCATTGCCCCCACTAGCCAGATTCCTACTCCACACTGATGAGGGGCAAATACCCCGAAACGGCTGTCTGTGGATGGATACCATGTTTGGTATAGGTGGTCTCCTTGACTGGAGACTGCCCTTCCCGTGGTTGTTCCTTCCCGGTGAAAGACCTGGCTAGTTTCCTGCCATCATTGAGAAACACGTGATGGTGTCTCCGCGGCTTTCTTATTTGCATGTATAGGGAAAAAGACAGATGTCTGAATGTGGCCTTAGTTGTGTCTTGGTAAGATTGAATTCACATGTAACATTTGTTACAGACGTTTCTGTAACCTTTGCATACTTGCGGCCACATGCCTTCTAACATCTTGTGTTCAAAGAAGCTGCAAGCAGAGGCTAATACTAACTGAACTGTTAAAAGAGTTGGCCACTACTAGGACAACCCCTTCTGATTCCACTTGTTTACCCCATTTAAAATAAAAGACCCTTTATTCACCTTCCGTTCTGGTGCCATTCCAGCACTGTCAGTGACAATGGTTCGGGGATCACGTGACATTGTGATGTCACGAGAGCCCCACATGCAATCAGCTTTTGGACTAAACGAGCAATCAACAGGAAGTGAGTGGCATCCGCAGCAACACTTCCTGTTGATTAACTCATTTGGTCTGAAGGTGGTGGTGATTGGACTTGGGGCTTGCATGACGTCACAATGTCACCCATTCTGCTCTAGCTCTGCTAAAGTAGGCTGGAAAATGGTGTGAACATGCAAAAAGCCACAAAAAACAGAGAGAGAGAAAGAGAGAGAGAGAGAGAGCAGATCTGTCACCGGAGTCAGTCATTTGATGGATTCCGACGGATCCGGCACCCATAGGCTTCCATTACAACACACAACAGACGCCGACATGTCTGTCGCGGCCCGTTTTTTGGTCTCACACAAAAAATATTACATTCTGCGTTGCTTCCGCCCGACGGTCAGTCAGTCCACAACTGATCCATCGTGTGACGGATGCAACGCAAGGCCATCAGTCACAATCCGTCATTAATACAAGTCTATGGGGAAAAAACTGAATCCTGCAAACAAATTTGCAGGATACCGTATCTTCTCAAGGCGACGGATTGTGACTGATGGAAAAAGACTGAAGTGTAAAAGTAGCCTAAAATATGTATTTCTTATGCATTTTTGGTACGTTTTTTATGTGTTTTTTTTAATTATTTGTTTAAATGAAAAACTCTGAAACACGCTGAAATAATTTACATGCTGCAGATGTGAAACTGCTTCAAATCTGGAAGGAAAAAATAAGCAATGAGTGCATGAGATTTCAGAAATCTTCATATTACTGGTACTGTAATCTGCAGCATTTAGATAGTGTTTATGCTGAAGGAAGTTCTGCCATAAATCCTTGACGGTGCACACACTCATGACTCTTCCGCCTGTCACTTTTGTTTCTATTCACTTAAATGAGAAGTAATACAGTTTCATTATACAAATAAAACAACCTATAAATAGACGCTGTGTGCACTAAAGAACTTAGAATGGTTTACATTAGTAAGCCATTGCATTGCTAAAGTATGAGTAGAATATTAATGGATTCATTGTGTTGCTTGCCTGTCTTTGTCATTTACATAACAAAGCCCATTATTTAAACTACCTCTGACTCAATTCTTGCAAACATGAAGAGAATAAAACCAGAGTTCATCTAGGCGAGACATAAACATGACTTTAGAATTATTATTATCAGCAGTATACACCGGCATCTTTAGCTAAGGATGTTGGCTTAAGCTGGTGTCACACACAGCGACAACGACAACGACGTCGCTGCTACGTCACCATTTTCTGTGACGTTGCAGCGACGTCCCGTCGCTGTCGCTGTGTGTGACATCCAGCAACAACCTGGCCCCTGCTGTGAGGTCGCCGGTCGTTGCTGAATGTCCAGCTTCATTTTTTGGTCGTCACTCTCCCGCTGTGACACACACATCGCTGTGTGTGACAGCGAGAGAGCGACGAAATGAAGCGAGCAGGGAGCAGGAGCCGGCGTCTGGCAGCTGCGGTAAGCTGTAACCAGCGTAAACATCGGGTAACCAAGGGAAGACCTTTCCCTGGTTACCCGATATTTACCTTCATTACCAGCCTCCGCCCTTGCTGCCAGTGCCGGCTCCTGCTCTGTGCACATGTGGCTGCAGTACACATCGGGTAATTAACCCGATTTATACTGTAGCAAGGAGAGCAAGGAGCCAGCGCTAAGCAGTGTGCGCGGCTCCCTGCTCTCTGCACTGTGACATGTAGCTGCAGTACACATCGGGTTAATTAACCCGATGTGTACTGTACCTAGGAGAGCAAGGAGCCAGCGCTAAGCAGTGTGCGCGGCTCCCTGCTCTCTGCACTGTGACATGTAGCTGCAGTACACATCGGGTTAATTAACCCGATGTGTAATGTACCTAGGAGAGCAAGGAGCCAGCGCTAAGCGCGGCTCCCTGCTCTCTGCACATGTAGCACAGCGACGTTATGATCGCTGCTGCGTCGCTGTGTTTGACAGCTAAGCAGCGATCATAACAGCGACTTACAAAGTCGCTGTTACGTCACAGAAAATGGTGACGTAACAGCGACGTCGTTGTCGCTGTCGCTTAGTGTGAACCCAGCTTTATGAATAGACCCCAGAATCTCTGACTGTTTGCTAGCGATTTAATGCCAAAACAATGGAATGAATTGAAAATTGTTCAGAAATAATTAGGAAAAATATACATTCAGTTATGACTACGTGCAGATGGAGCAATCTATATCCCCCCCAAAAAATAATTGGAAAATCGATCAGCATTATTGCCATAATCCTAGAATCATGGAATGTTGGAGTTTGAAGGGATCTCCATGGTCATCGTGGCCAACCCTCTGCCCAATGCAGGATTCACTAAACCATCTCAGACAGATGTCTGTCCGGACTCTGTTTTTTAGACTTCCATTGAAGGAGAACTCACCACGTCTCGTGGCAGGCAGTTCCACTCATTGATCACCCTCACTGTCAAAGTTTTTTCTAATATCTATTCTGTATCTTTTTTTTTTTTTTCCAATTTAAGATTTTATTGAGTTTTTAAAGAAATACAATATGAGAACATACATCCATGCTATAACAAATGATGCGATATACAGGCTTCATAATATTATATGGATGGTAGCAATAATACATGGATAATCATTTAAAACCTTAGGTAATAGTAAAACAAGAAGAAGAGGTTAAGACGAGTGGTAATCACAGAATCCAAAGAGGGAAGATGTTTCAAAGGAAGAAGAAGGGAGAGAGAAAGCAGGGTAGCAGCAGGGTAAGGCGACCGGGACTGATACATTGTCCGGTAAGCTAAGAGTTGTCGAAAGGGTGGTGTATGCTGTCTAAAAGAGAAAAAGCCAGGTGCCCCCATTTCGGAGATTAAATTAGTTCAAGAAATTTTTTACTGGACAGGAAAGACTCCCACTGGAACCACTTAGCGGCTGTCTCTACCGTCTGCCCTCGTGACTGGGCCATCACCATTTCCATACGGTGGATCACATTTACCTCTGTTACCCACTCATCCACCGTTGGGGGGGTCGAGTCTTTCCAGCGCCGCGGGATCACTGTCTTAGCGGCCTGAAGAAGATGGCCCAGGACAGTTTTCTTAAAAACCTTCTCCGATACTTTGAAGATAAACAGTAAAACTGCCTCCGGGCGACTGGGGACTACAATCCCTGTGACCCCTTGTATGGCTGCTAGTACTTTGCTCCAAAAGACCGACAGGCTCGGGCAGTGCCACCAGATGTGGGACATGGTGCCCCCTTGGGCCCCACAACGCCAGCAAGTGTCCGGTATTTCGGGGCACCACATATGGAGGGACGCCGGGACCCTGTACCACCTGGAAAGAATCTTATAGCTGGTTTCCTGCATCCTAGTGGCAACCACGGACCTGTGGGTCAGACGGAAACAACGCTCCCATTGATTCCCGGGAATCGTTTGATTGAGCTCCAACTCCCATGCTGTACAGAAACGAGGAGGCAGTACCTCCACTGCACTAGTCATAAGCTTGTACACCCTTGATATTGCATGACGCGTATCAGAGGACCCGGTGCAAAGGGTTTCAAAAGGAGTCGGGGGCAAGGGATGAGCCGTGACAATGTCTTGGGAGGTCAGAAAATGTTTGAGTTGGGCATATTCAAAATGGAATCTCAGTTTGAAATTACGGCTCTCTACCATCTCCAGAAGTGGGACAAGGGACCCCCCTGGGGCTACCCGATTTAATCTCAAGGGATTCAGTTTCGTGCTTCCCAGAAAATTGTTAGATGATGCTCCCGGTAAGAACTCCGGGTTATCGGTTAGTGGCATAAGGGGCCCCCTAGGCTGGATCATGAGATTGCCCGATGACACAGAGTGAATCGTTTTCAATGTTTGTTTGGTGCTATAGGACATCTCGATCTTATGTTTGGTGAGGAGCGGCCAGGTCCATGGCAGAGTCAGTAAAGATAGGGGGCACAAATCTTGAGCCAGGCAAACCCAAAGCTTAGAACCAGAATTATGCAGAAAATCCAGGACCCTGGCGTGAGCGGCCGCTAAGTAGTACCGCCTGCAGTCAGGCAATCCCGTCCCTCCCGCACCCTTGGTCCTAGTTAGGACGTTGCTCCCTATACGAGCACGTCTCCCAGACCAAACAAATCGACCGAATATGCGCTGCATCTTGGCCCAATAGATTGCTGGAACATAGACCGGAACCGTCTGTATTAAATACAGCAATCTCGGCAGAGCCGTCATCCTGAGTGCGTTGATCCTGCCGAACCATGAAAGGGTGCCCCTATGCCACAGAGCCAAATCCCCCTCGAGCCATGACAGGAAGCTTTGGTAGTTTAATTGAAAAAGTCTGGACAGGTCAGATGGGATCTTAATGCCCAGATATCCAATATTGCCTTGGGGTGGCCATCTAAAAGGGAAGTTTGGTTTTATAACATTCACAGTTGCTTGGGGTAGGGAGATATTTAGAGCCTCTGATTTATCGAAATTAATTTTAAAATTGGACCACTTACTAAAACGGTTTAGCTCTAGCATTAAGGACGGGAGGGATGTGATGGGATTACACAGATATATAAGGAGATCGTCGGCAAATGCGGCGCATTTATGCTCCCGATTGGCGATCTTGATTCCCCGAATGTCCGGGTTGGCTCGAATGGCCGACAATAAATGTTCCATGACTAGGACATACAGTAAAGGTGACAAGGGGCAACCCTGCCGGGTCCCGTTTCGAATGGAGAAGGGTTTCGACAAAGTGCCATTAATCTTAAGGTGAGCAGTCGGGGAATGGTATAAAGCCATAATTTTAGACGAGAAGACTGGTCCCAGGCCTATATGGACTAGGGTCTGTGAGAGTGACTGCCAGGAGACTCTGTCAAAAGCCTTCTCAGCGTCCAGGGACAGCAACATTAAAGGAAGTTTTTTAGTATGTGCATGTTGAATTAAATCCAGGGTTTTTATGGTATTGTCCCTCGCCTCTCTACCCGGGACAAATCCGACCTGATCAAAGTGGATCAAGTCAGGGAGCAAAGGGCCCAATCTATTTGCCAAAAGCTTGGCATAAATTTTTAAATCTACATTAAGAAGTGATATTGGTCTAAAACTACTGCACGCCATGGGGTCTTTTCCGGCTTTACGGAGTAGTGAAATGTGCGCCGTGGTGGAGTGGGGTGGGAAGGGTACAGAATCTGAGATTGAATTAAAGGAAAGGAGCATTAGGGGCGCTAATTGGTCTGAGAAGGATTTATAAAATTTGGCGGGGAATCCATCGGGGCCTGGACTCTTATTACCAGGAGTGTCGCGGATCACTGCTAATAAGTCCTCCAGTAAAAATGGGCTTTCCAGACTATCAATTACAGAGCTGTCGAGACATCTAAAAGGTGAGGACATTAAAGGACATTCGTCACTCGACCTGGGGGGCTCGACAGGTAAATTATACAGCCTGGAATAATATTCATGAAAGGTATTTGAAATGTCTGGGGTGGCATAGAGTATTTCATCGCGTGGGTTCTTGATGCAGGATATGAGGGTATGGGCTCTTTCTTCCCTCAGCGCGTTAGCCAACAACCTACCCGGTTTATCCCCAAATTCATAGAACCTCCCCTTTCCCACCTGTATTAGACGCTGGTATGAGGAGTCAAGCAATTTTTTAACCTCAAACCTAGCTTGTAAGAGGGCTTGTAAATTTTCGGCTGATAAGGCTCGCTTATGGATGAGCTCCAGTCTAGAAACCTTGCGCAGAGCTTTTACTATGTCCTGGGCCTTTTCTTTTTTGACTCGGGACCGGTGCTTAATAAAAATACCTCGCAGGACACATTTCAATGCTTCCCACTTATAAGTGGGGGCTGTGTCATCTACTGAGTGGTCCTCCATGAACCGTGCAATGGAGGTCTGAATATCTGTAACACAAAGCTCATCCAGCAGCAACGACTCATTCAGCCGCCACGACCCTCTGGGGGCCGCAAGAGAGGGGATCTCAATCGTGCAATACACTGGGGCATGGTCCGACCACAGAATGTTATCCATTCCCGTGTGTTGAATCCATGGAAGCGCGCTATGTTGAATTAGTATGTAATCAAGACGACTATATGAGTCCTGAGTGTGGGAGTAGAAACTATAGTCTCTATCCGATGGATGTTGTATTCTCCAGGTATCAAACAATTGAATACGCAGTAGAGCTTTTTTAATGCGTTTAATGGTGATGTATGCAATACTGGATTTCCCCTTAGAGTTATCTAGTTTGGGGTCAAGGGTGACATTAAGATCGCCACATAAAAACACCGTACCCTGTATCAAGGGGATTGCGGTATCGATCAGGCGGGAAACAAAGCTGTCCTGTTTTTGATTTGGGGCGTATGCATTAATTATTGTGAAAATGTGAGTCCCCACCCTCAGTGAGAGAATAAGATATCTTCCAAGACTATCTGTCGTGCACTTTAGAATTTGGTGTGGGAGTGATTTATGGATGGCTATCGCCACTCCTTTAGAGCGGGAGTCTGGGTTGTCCGAGGATACCCATGTCTGGTAATATTTATTTTTAAGAATAGGGGAATGTCCTTGTTTAAAGTGTGTCTCCTGGAGGCACACTATGCTCACCTTCCGTTTATGAAGATGGTAAAGTATCTGTGACCTTTTCTCCGGAACATTGAGGCCCCTGGCATTAAAGGATGCGATGGTTAGGTCCGCCATCTATAAGAGAATAAGACATTAGAAATATATAATAGAGGGGATCGAACACGATCAGCCCGGCCGCCGAAGATAAAAAGAAGAGAAGATTGACGATGAGTAGGATGAGGCTGGAAAAAGAGGAAGAGAGAAAAGAAAACAGGGATAACATCAGGCAAAAAAAAAACCTTGTACAGTAAACTATAACCGAACAGACGTTCCTAGGGATCATATCCGCCTCCTCAAGGCAGGACAGAGGAACCCAACCTATTTGGGGAGTAAGGATGTCAGACACGACCAAGTAGAGCTCTGTATATACTAAACACATTTAGGATAACCAAAGGTTCCGGCAAAGGTATCGAGTGTATATATAATACGGGCGTTGGATAAACTGAAAGGCAACATGCGATAGTCAAGTAACTCCAATAACTGCAAGTGGTATAAGTCATCGGAGCGTGCCCCGCTCCTACGCCTCTCCATCTCGGTTATCGAGGACGACCTGCCCTACGGCCCCGCTCTCCTCTCGGAGGCAGCCCCTTGTTAGACCCAGGGGGTAGCGTTGGTCTGGAAGAAGCAAGCCGTCCCCTGGGCACCCACTGCTGAAGTAGAGTGGTCGGCCAGTTAGCAATATGGATTGTAGGCAGATTCAGACTCTCGACAAACGCCGGCAAGTCCTCTGGCGAACGTAGGACCATCCATCTGGAGTCCTTCTGCACCGATAAGGAGAATGGAAATCCCCATCGGAACGGTAGGCCCCTCTCTTTCAAAGCATCGAGAAGAGGCTTGAGAGTCGCACGTTGGGCCAGTGTGTGCCGTGAGAGATCTGGCATGATGCATATGGTAGAGCCATTATATGACAAGTTCTGCTTCCTCCTGGCTGCTTGTAGGATGGCCTCTTTTGCTGCGAAAAAATGCACTCTGCACACGATATCCCTCGGACGGGGGTCATCTGGATCCGGGGGACGTAAAGCCCTATGGGCTCTATCGAGCTCGAGGGGGGCCCCTGGTGGCCTCTTCAGCAGATTGTTAAAGATAGAATGGAGAGCAGCAGGTATGTCAGGAGCGGCAATAGATTCTGGAATACCTCTAACTCGTAAATTGTTCCGTCTGTTTCTGTTCTCTAAGTCGTCTACATGTTGTTGAAGGGCAAATAGTTGCTTGGATTGGTTTTCAACAGTCTCTTGAATAGATTGAATAGACGCCTTAGAATTTGATTGTTGCTCGGTCAGGGTATCGACCCTGTGAGTAAGTGAGGAGAGATCTTGCCGTAGTTGGATAAACTCTTGTTTACACTCCGCCACCACTTGATTAGCCAGTGCTGCAATGTCGTTCTTGGTGGGGATCGCTTTCAACAGTGACCGTAGGTCTGCCAGGGAGGCCGCTATTCTGTATCTTATCCCTTTCAGTTTCATTCCATTGTTTCTCATGTTTCCAAGTGCAAATGAGCAAAACAGTGAATTATCCCTTAAAATCACAATTTTTTATTAGTAAATTGAAAAGACACTAATTAGTGACACCAAAATGCTATACAAAAATAGAATAGCAAGGGAAACATCGCCAGAATCCGACCGTTTACTGTCGCACTTATTCATTCTCGTCTGGACTATTGCAACTCTTTACTGATCGGTTTCCCTCTGACCAAACTTTGTCCTCTCCAATCCATTCTGAATGCAGCAGCCAGGGTCATATTGCTGTCCAGCCGCTTCACTGATGCCTCCACCTTATGTCATTCATTGCACTGGCTACCTATCAGCTACACAATACAAAACAAACTCATATCTTTCAGCCACAAAGCTCTCCACAGTTCTGCAACACCTTATATCTCCTCCCTCATCTCTGTCTATCATCCTACTCACCCCCTCCATTCTGAAAATGATCTTAGACTAACATCCTCCGTAATATGAACCTCACATTTCCGTGTCCAAGACTTTTCTCGTGCAGCACCAGTTTTCTGGAATGCACTACCCCAAAGAATGCGGCTAATATCCAGCCCCCAAATGTTTAAGCGTGCATTTAAAAACACATCTTTTCAGACAAGCTTATCATCATAACTTACTAACCTAACTCTTCCCTGTTCCCTGTTCCCGCCTTCTAAATGCTATTCATATCCTTCTCCCTCCTATTTCTGTTCTCACAACCTCCATACAACCAATAGCACGCAAGTGTACCAAAAAGGTTACTGTCTAATGACCGGCTCATTCAACTTTATATGAAATTAATAAATTATCATAACGATGGCTGGACCAGATACTACAAGCACGCTTCACCTTTTGTGTCCCCTTATTTCCGCATAGATTGTAAGCTTGCAAGCATGGCCCTCATTCCTACTGTAGCTGCTGAACTATGTGCTATTTTGTTTTTGTCAGTACAAGCCCCCACCTGATTGTAAAATGCTGAGGAACATGTTGGCGCTATATAAATAAACTTTATTATTTTTAATAATAATAATAATAATAATAAAAAATATATAATTAAGGGATATGGGATGGCATAAACCGGTGGTCCACTATCTACAGAAGAGTGCTTGCTAGATGGCCCAGATCAATCACCCTGTTTCTAAGACCATTCCCTGCCTGATAGTGGAGCGTATGACACCATAATGTGAATTGGCGCCCCCGCTCCACGTTTTCTGGCCATAGTCAACCATATCTTTTCCCTATAGGCACAACCATTGTTGATACACTGTATGTGCCAACATGGCATCCAAAATTCAAACTGACTATAATATTAAAGACAGCTGTAACTAATGTGATTTACAACCGTCACACTCTGAAGGGCAATTTTTCGCACAATGGATGCAGTGGCAAGCACAGAGTCATGTATGATATGACTTGATATCTTCCTATTAGATTGAGATAGGTTACCACAAAAAGGGCAGTTTGACATTGTATCCTAAATGGTACGACTGGCCCACATTATTCTTCATTGACAGTGGCTTATAACGATGCACAAAAAGGCTTTAGGGAAAATAGCAAAACATTTAAATTATTGCACAAAGCCTGACATTAAAGAATGCAAAGTAATTCCCTGTACATGGTGCACGACTGCACAGCCTCATCTGAGGGGCACATCTGAATGCCATTTTTTGGAATTTGGACGGAAGCCAATGATGAAGTAAAAAACCAAGAGCAAGATGTGGTGTGAACCCCACTTTGTTTAGGGTTATGCATGGAAATACGCGCAGCCAAAAAGGAGGAATAATTCAGCCATGTCATTCATTCGTCCCTTTACTTTTGCTAAAACAAAAAACACAAAAAAACCTCTTCAATATGTCTTTGTCACCAACAAATAAATTAAACATGAGTTTTTAATATTTCTATATTGTTCTTAAAGAGAATCTATGATAAGGATTTTATAACAAAATAAAGTAATGACTAATGGCATGTATGTAAAGAAGATGTTTTAATGCTGATTAAATTCTTACCTTTCTTTTAGAATTCCATTCTTATGTACATCTGTGAATTTCCTGAAGAAGGAGATACTCCATCTCTGAAATGAGTAGAAATAAATCACAAATCTAATTCATTCAGTAGTATACAAATTAAAGCGCAATAAAGTGCTAGTGCTTATTCAAGAAATAGTGTATTTCCAAAGAAGGAATGAGCAGCCATATTGTCAAAGCCCCTCCAGGGATATATATGTGGCGCCCCTGAGTGTCAGGTGCTACAGGGTACTACATCTAACCCCGATTTCTGGAAGATCAATGCCGGTAAACACCACAACCCACATACAAATCCACGCCCTTCACCCCAGACTGGGTAACAGGCTAGAGACAGAACTAATGGATGGTCACCTATTGGTTGGGATGTATCCAATCCACTAGTCAGAAACCTGGGAGGAGGAAGGGCTAGTCAGTGGAGTGGACGGAAGGCGAACATCTTGTCAGATATTGAAAAGTCAGACAGTCAGTCATAAGTTGACGTGCTGACTAAAGTGACTACTGAGTAAAAAGGAGTATGGTTGCTAGGGAGAGTACGGTGAAGTACTCACTGGACCGAGCACTGGTGCGGTACAGAGCCCAAGTTCAAGAAAACGCTTCAGGCTCACCTGATAACAATCTGCCCGGTGAGGGGACTATCAAGGACCTTACCGATGTTAGTGTCTGAGGCACAGCAGCAGAGAGGGAACCTGGGAATAGGGACAGAGGTCCGACCCAAAAGAGGTTCAAGCTGCCTGCCGTATGGGCTAGGACAGAGATAACAGGAGGGGACCCCAAAACCGCTCCATGCAAAGGGGACCCACCAATTACAGACAGGTGCATGGAAGTAAAGCTCACCAGTTCACTACACCGGCACTGGAACAAAGGGAATACCGGATTAGTAAAGACCAGTACCAGCCGGGTTGCAGCAACTTCAAACCAGTGAGTAAAGCACAAGTTAAACCGCGGCCCCTGTGTTGTCTGAATTCTTCCTATACCTCTGCATCTATATACTACAACCACCATCATCCTCCCCTGGAGCCTAGCTCTACTTGCAGAGAGCCATCACACCTAAGCTGTCCAATACCACCAGCCCCAGCAGTGAGAGACTTTGCAGCTTCCCCCATATAGCTGCATACCGCAAGTGGCGTCATGAAAAACACATTATTTTTATTTTTCCCATGTACAAATTCACCTTTTAAGCGACCCCCGGGGTCACGGAAACCGGGCAACGGCCACCCCGTGATACGTCCCAGTAAATACAAGGGACGGGACCGAGTACCCCAAAGCCCTGGGGTGCGTCATATACATATATATACCAATGGTTAATACCCACCAGCAAAAGTCATTAGAAAATGTGTATAATGCAGACCTCACTGTCCAGAACCTCGACTCGTGTTTCGCCTGCAGCTTCGTCCAAAGTTACCTGAACTCACAAATCTCCAAAGGTGTCCAAAATTTTGCATATGCCCATTTCCTGTTTTCAATTTTTAAAATGTAAAAGATGAAAAAAAAATACGTATTCTGCCTGAAATACAAAGGAAATGTGTCATCTTTAACTTCATACCTTTTAGAGATCATTTCATCTTCAACTTGCATAGCTGTTCAGAATAACAGTAATTTTCGCCACATATTTGCACGCCATTGTATATAGCCTGTATATACAAAGTCATACATTTTTAATGAACCCTCTTGCAGAAAATATATTTAGCCCCCTAACATTGCACCTTAAGATGTCCATATCTTTTAAGCTGCACTATCGATGCTTGAATCATAAGTGTAAAGCTACTGAGAAACCCGCACGATGACAAAAATGAAGGTGCTGCAAGGCTCTCTGGAGTGTCGAGACCTATTTATTGCTTAAACAAGCACAATATAACATGCCATGAACCATGTTACAAATTAATTTATCCCAAATTTTAAACCAACCTCAGCGCTCCAAAAGACGTATACCATATATAGTTTATAATTAAGGTATCGTAAAGGACTAAAATATTGATGACCTTTCCCTTGGATAAAGGGGGCTTTACACGCTACGACATCGCTAATGCGAACTCGTTGGGGTCACGGAATTGGTGACGCACATCCGGCCGCATTAGCGATGCCGTTGCGTGTGACACCTATGAGCGATTTTGCATCGTTGCAAAAACGTGCAAAATCGCTCATCGGTGACATGGGGGTCCATTCTCAAAAATCGTTACTGCAGCAGTAACGAGGTTGTTCCTCGTTCCTGCGACAGCACACATCGCTACGTGTGACACCGCAGGAACGAGGAACCTCTCCTTACCTGCCTCCTGGCCGCTATGTGGAAGGAAGGAGGTGGGTGGGATGTTACGTCCCGCTCATCTCTGCCCCTCCGCTTCTATTGGGCGATGGTTCAGTGACACCGCTGTGATGCTGAATGAACCGCCCCCTTAGAAAGGAGGCGGTTCGCCGGTCCCAGCGACGTTGCCGGGCAGGTAAGCAGTGTGACGGGTCTGGGTGACGTCACACGGCAGCTGGCCAATAGAAGCGGATGAGCAGAGATGAGCGGGATGTAAACATCCCGCCCACCTCCTTCCTTCCTTCCGCATTGCAGGCGGCACGCAGGTAAGATGTGTTCATCGTTCCCGGGGTGTCACACACAGCGATGTGTGCTGCCTCGGGAACATTGAACAACCAGACGTTCAATTTTTAGTAATTGAGCGACATGTATGCGATCAACGGTTTTTCGTTCAATCGCAATCGCACGTAGGTTTCACACACTACAATATCACTAACGATGCCGGATGTGCGTCACTTACGACGTGACCCCGCTGACACATCGTTAGATATATTGTAGCGTGTAAAGCCCGCTTTAGTGATCAGCTGTTACATCTGGCCACCATTGGAGCAGATAATAGATGATCAGTAAAGGTACAGGCTCTAAGCCTCCCACCATTCCTACAAATAGGTAAGAAATATATGGTGCACCCTTTAAGAAGATAAATCTTAAAAGTTACATAACAAATCAAAATAGAAAAACTTGACTTTCCAAGCAAGGAGGCTGTTCAAGCTTGCAATAAATACTCAGTCGTAATAGCTGGATATGTTAGCATCAATGAATAAAAATATAATAACATTGAATTGAATGCTGCCTTTGTCTCCTTTGCTTGTTTTAAGGGTGGTTTCACATACAACATTTGCTCTGTGTGAATCCACCCTAATGGAACTTTCGATCAGATTCTCAGACTTGCCAGCAGAAAACCACTTAATGCAACGCACGGCTTCCTTTGTGTACCTAATAACAATTATCTTTCTTATTTATAGATACAATTTAGATTTCTTTAATGTTTTCCCCTGCCTAATTTTAATATATATTTCTTCACAAATAATTATACTCAACTGTAGACCATACTGTTGAATACTTCTGCCATTAACTTTAGTCTTTTGTCACATTATTTGCACAAAATGCAAAATGTGTGTAACAGTTAGGGTTGAGTGAACTCGAACTGTAAAGTTTGGGGTTCGTACTGGACACCTGGTGTCCGGGGCTCAAACTTGAGCACAGACTTTTAATATAAGTCCGTGTCCGAGTTAGGGTGCGGTTCGTATGCTAATAAAGTTTCTTGAAACCCTGCAGAGCCGACAGACAGCAAGAAACAGACAGAGAGAGACAGACAAAGAGACAGAGAGATAGAGAGAAAGACAGACAGAGAGAGACGGAGAGAGAGACAGAGCGAGAGAGATGGAGAATTGGAGAGAGGGAGAGTGGGAGAGACAGAGACTTAGTTACTTTTTCGGGCAACGCCGGGTACTACAGCTAGTGTATATGTGTCTGTGCATACTTAGTATAATGTATGTATGTGTATACAGTATGTGTGTATGTGCCTGTTTAAATGCGCATATTTGCATGCGCCTGTATAACTGGTATGTGACTATAAGCATGTATATATGTGTATGTGCTTGTGCATATACAGTATATGTGCATGTGTACATGGTATCTGTGTATGTGCATTATGTGTGTATGTATGTATGTGCCTATATATATATATATTGTGAGACTGTGACCGGGGTTGTCTATGACGGCCGGTACGTCTCGCCCCGGTTGTGCTCCCTCCATGTATAGAAAGCAACTCCACTCCAGGGTTAATGCTGTTTCCCTGCAGGCTGAAAGGAGGGTTAAAAGGAAACAGCAACATGGGCGTGGGCCCCTAGTGTGAGGGAGTGAACACAACTCCCTGGGTTTCTGCCAAAGAAACACATGTGAGCCATTTCTGGAACCTGGCTTGTTGGTCCAGGAGGAGGACATTCCGGAACGTGTTGTGTGCTGTTTTGGACTTTGTTTGTGCAATAAACCGTGTGCTGTGACCATTGGTGCCTGGATCCCGTGTCTTCTGCCGCGCAGCCGACCACGCTACCTCACAAATGGTGGAGAACGTGGGCATGCCAGCCCGGTGAGGTGTAGCCTCCATTCCTGGTGACCCAGTAGCGCATGTCCTGGATTCGAGCGGCTATACTACAGCCCAAACCCGGCGACGCCATGGAGGACATACTAAAGCAGCTGGCTCAGGCTAATGCACAGCAACAACAGACCAATGCACACCTGCTCCGGTCGTTGGATCGTCAGCAGCAACAGCACCAGCACTCCTTGCAATTGCAGGAACAAAGTCAACAAGAACAGATGGTTCTCCTGGCCAAGTCGATCCGTGCCGGACCGGTAGCAACAACCCCAGGACCGGGTGACGACGGCAGCGTCCGGAAAGCGGTGAGACAAGCGTTGCAAAAGATGACCCCGGGGGATGATGTGGAAGCGTTCCTGGCGGTGTTTGAGCGGGTGGCCGAGCGGGAGAAGCTGCCGACCCCCCAGTGGACTGAGGTATTGTCGCCCTATCTGATGGGGGAGCCCCAAAAAGCGTACCTGGACCTCTGTACCGAGGACGCCATAGAATATGAGACCCTGAAAGCCGAAATACTTGCTCGGTTGGGGGTGAATACCTATGTACGGGCTCAGCGGGTAAATCAGTGGTTCTATGAGGAAGTCAAACCCGTACGCTCCCAGGCCTATGACTTGTTGCATCTGGTAAAGAAGTGGTTGCAGCCTGACACTCTGAGCCCTGCGCAAATGGTGGAGAGGGTAGTGGTTGATCGCTTTGTGCGCACTTTACCCGTCACCATTCAACGGTGGGTAGGACAGGGCGACCCAAGTACTCTGGACCAATTAGTGTGCCTGGTGGAGCGGCATGTGGCTACGCAGGACTTGATACGGGACACTGAGACTTTGCGTGCCGCCCGTCGGTCCGGCCCCTCCAAGCCTCGGGCCAAGGACCCACCGCTGACACCGGTGCGGGAGTCCGCTACCGTCCCGTCTGAGGCCGCGCCCGCCGTCCCTGAGGTCCGGAAGGCTATGTACCCTAAACGACAACTCGTCAAGGGGGTTTCCTTACCTATTAGATGTTGGCGGTGCCAGCGGGTGGGACATATGGAAGCCCAGTGTCCACTCACCACGGAGCCCATGGATTGTGGGGTTACCCGGCGGGGTTCAATGTATGCTCAGGCGGTGTGTACCGCGGACCTTGTCTCCCCGGAGACTGAGCCCCACTTGTGCCAAATACAGGTGAATGGATGTCCGGTTACAGGCTTGTTGGATTCCGGAAGCTTAGTGACCCTTGTGCGATCAACCCTAATGGCTGAAGTAAAGGCCACAGGACGTACAGTGGGGGTGGTTTGCATACATGGGGACCGCCGAGACTATCCCACGGGGGTTGTCACCATCACAGCACCCTGCGGTCAGGTGCAACATGAGGTGGAACTTATGAACACTCTTCCCTATGACGTGATCCTAGGAAGGGATCTGCCGTATTTTTGGACTCTATGGAAGGGGCCTCCTAAGTCCCCTCAGGTATTGGACAGTCCGGGACCTGAGCCCGACAATCCTGAATCCGGGACGCCTGCCGTAGGGGTCCCCATGATAGGGACAGAATGTGAACCCGATAGGTCACCCCTAGAGGTATTGGCAGGAGAGGCTGAGATGGTCGAGCCCATCCCGGAGTTGGACAGCCCAACTCCAGGACCCTACATTAATACATGCCCGGAGTCGGGTGACAGTTGTTGATGGGGTGGCACAGCTGCCCGGTGCCCAGGTAAGGTACCCCCATTTCGCTCTTAAGCAGGATTTACTCTACCGGGCAGATGAAATACGGGGCGTGGGAGTGGAGCAGTTGGTGGTGCCCCAGCCGTATCGCCGGCGGGTCCTCGACTTGGCTCATAAACACCTAATGAGTGGCCACCTAGGGGTCAAGAAAACGCAGGAGCGAATATTGCAAAGGTTCTATTGGCCCGGGGTCTTTGGGGAGGTAAAACGGTTCTGCGAAACCTGCCCGGAGTGTCAGCTTACTGCACCCCTGGCCCACTTTCGCAGTCCGTTGGTACCGTTACCCATTATAGAAGTCCCTTTTGAACGGATAGGGATGGATCTGGTGGGGCCCCTCGTAAAGTCCGCTCGAGGGCACCAACACATGCTAGTGATCGTTGACTATGCCACCCGGTATCCAGAGGCGATACCTCTCAGACATACTGCGGCGAAGCTTATAGCTCGGGAGTTGTTTGCTGTGTTCTGCCGGGTGGGGTTGCCCAAGGAGATCCTTACGGATCAGGGGACCCCATTCATGTCTAAAGTGACCAAAGAGCTATGCCGGCTACTCCAGATCAAGCAGTTGCATACGTCTGTGTATCATCCTCAAACGGACGGTTTAGTGGAGCGATTCAATAAAACCCTGAAAACCATGCTCAAAAGGGTGATTTCCAAAGACGGGAAAGACTGGGATATGATGCTTCCCTATTTGATGTTTGCCATCCGAGAGGTGCCACAGGCATCCACGGGGTTTTCGCCTTTTGAGTTGTTATACGGGCGACATCCCCGGGGATTGTTGGACCTGGCAAAGGAAACATGGGAGCAGGAGCCCACCCCCCATAAAAGTGTGATTGAACACATTTTAGGAATGCAGAACCGCATAAGCGCGGTCATGCCAATTGTGAAGGAGCATTTACAGGAGGCACAAGCCGCGCAAAGCGGCCGCTACAATAGACAAGCCACCGTGCGGACCTTTAACCCCGGGGATCGGGTGTTGGTATTGGTCCCCACGGCAGAGAGTAAATTCCTGGCTCAGTGGCAAGGCCCCTACGAGATAAAGGAAAGAATCGGGGTGGTCAACTATAAGGTATTGCAGCCTGGTAGGCGGAAACCTAAACAAATATACCATGTCAACCTGTTAAAACCTTGGCAGGAACGGGAAAGCCTGATGGTTGATTTTTCCTCATCTCCCTCCTCTTCGGGTCGTTCAAACCCGGCTCCAGCGACCTCCGGAGAGGACGAACCGGAAGTAAGGATTGGAGAAGCCCTCACCAAGCAACAGAGGCGAGAGGCCAGACGGCTGGTTCAGCAGAACCCCGATGTCTTCTCCGAGCTGCCTGGTAGGATCAGTCTGATACGACATGACATTGTCACCGAGCCTCCCCTGAAGGTACGCCTGAAGCCATACCGGGTGCCGGAGGCTCGAAGACAAGCCGTATCAGAGGAAGTGAAGACAATGCTACGCCTGGGGGTCATCGAAAAATCCCGGAGTGAATGGGCTAGTCCCATTGTCCTAATACCAAAACCCGATGGCTCCTTAAGGTTCTGCAATGACTTTAGGAGATTGAACGAAATATCCAAGTTCGATCTCTACCCCATGCCCCGGGTGGATGAGCTGATTGATAGGCTGGGACGGGCGCGATATTTCACCACGCTCGACCTGACCAAGGGGTACTGGCAGGTGCCACTGACTGAGTCCGCCAAGGAGAAAACCACTTTTGTTACGCCGGAGGGTCTCTTCCACTATGTTGTCTTGCCTTTTGGGTTACATGGCGCTCCGGCCACGTTCCAGAGGTTGATGGACTTGGTGCTGGAACCCCACCAGGTGTATGCATCAGCGTACCTTGATGACATCATTATTTACAGCTCTGAGTGGCAGACCCACTTGGAACAGGTACAAGCGGTGGTGAACGCGCTCCGAACAGCCGGATTGACAGCCAATCCCAAGAAATGTGCGTTGGGGCTCATGGAAGCCCGCTACTTGGGCTACGTAATAGGCCAAGGAGTGATTAACACCCAAATTAACAAAGTTGAGGCGATCCAGAAGTGGCCTAGACCCCTGACCACGAAGCAGGTTAGGGCCTTCCTGGGTATCGTGGGGTACTACAGGAGGTTTGTAAAAAATTTTGCGGGACTATCAGCCCCCTTGACGGACCTTCTCAAAGGCAAGAAGTCCGTCATGGTGCGCTGGACTCCGCAGGCCGAGGACTCCTTCCGGGCCCTGAAGTGGGTCCTGTGTGGACAGCCCGTTCTTGTCAACCCTGATTTCCGGAAGGAGTTCGTAGTACAGACTGACGCCTCTGAGGTCGGCCTGGGGGCAGTGCTGTCTCAGGTGGTTCAGGGGGAGGAACACCCCGTCACCTTCTTAAGTAGGAAGCTCACCCCTCCCGAGCGGAATTATAGCGTAGTGGAGAAGGAGTGCCTGGCGATCAAGTGGGCCTTGGAGTCCCTACGCTATTACCTGCTGGGACGGCAGTTTCGCTTGGTGACTGATCACTCTCCGCTGGTTTGGATGAGGTCCGCCAAGGAACGGAATTCCCGGGTTACCCAGTGGTTCCTTTCTCTACAGAACTTCTGGTTTACGGTTGAACACCGGGCCGGTAGGTTGCAGGGCAACGCCGATGCCTTGTCCCGCGGCCCGTGTTTGATGGCGGGAGTTCAACCCCGCACGCTTGAACTGAGGGGGGGTATGTGAGACTGTGACCGGGGTTGTCTATGACGGCCGGTACGTCTCGCCCCGGTTGTGCTCCCTCCATGTATAGAAAGCAACTCCACTCCAGGGTTAATGCTGTTTCCCTGCAGGCTGAAAGGAGGGTTAAAAGGAAACAGGAACATGGGCGTGAGCCCCTAGTGTGAGGGAGTGAACACAACTCCCTGAGTTTCTGCCAAAGAAACACATGTGAGCCATTTCTGGAACCTGGCTTGTTGGTCCAGGAGGAGGACATTCCGGAACGTGTTGTGTGCTGTTTTGGACTTTGTTTGTGCAACAAACCGTGTGCTGTGACCATTGGTACCTGGATCCCGTGTCTTCTGCCGCGCAGCCGACCACGCTACCTCACAATATATATATATATATATATATATATATATATAAAATGTTGAGTGGGTACGGAAAGCATTCAGCCCCCTTTAACTTTTTTCACTCTTTGAGTTATTGTAGCCATTTGGCAAATTCAAAAAAGTTCATTTTTTTTCTCAGTAATTCAGTAATGTATACTGATTGAAAATTCATTAAACAAGAAAAACTGAAATATCACATGATCATAAGTATTCAGACCCTTTGCTCAGTAGCACCCATTTGAGCTGGTACAGCCGTGAGTCTTCTTGGGAATAATGCAACAAGTTTTTCACACCTGGATTTGGGGATCTTCTGCCATTCTTCCTTGCAGATCCTCTCCAGTTCCGTCAGATTGGATGGTGAATGTTGGTTGACAGCCATTTTCAGGTCTCTCCAGAGATGCTCAATTGGGTTTAGGTCAGGGCTCTGGCTGGGCCAGTCAAGAATGGTCACAGAGTTTTTCTGAAGCCACTCCTTTGTTATTTTAGCTGTGTGCTTAAGGCTCATTGTCTTGTTGGAAGGTAAATCTTCGACCAAGTCTGAGGTCCAGAGCACTCTGGAAGGTTTTCTTCCAGGATATCTCTGTACTTGGCCGTATTCATCTTTCCTTCAATTGCAACCAGTCGTCCTGTCCCTGCAGCTGAAAAACACCCCCATAGTATGATGCTGCCTCTACCATATTTCATTGTTGGGATTGTATTGGGCAGGTGATGAGCAATGCCTGGTTTTCTCCACACATACCACTTAGAATTATCACCAAAAAGTTCTATCTTCATCTCATCAGACCAGAGAATCTTATTTCTCATTGTCTGGGAGTCCTTCATGTGTTTTTTTGCAAACTCGATGCAGGTTTTCATATGTCTTGCTCTGATGAGAGGCTTCTATCGGGCCACTCTGCCATAAAGACCCGACTGGTGGAGGGCTGCAGTGACAGTTGACTTTGTGGAATTTTTTCCCATCTCCCTACTGCATTTCTGGAGCTCAGCCACAGTGATTTTGGGGTTCTTTTTTACCTCTCTCACCAATGCTCTTTTCCCACAATTGCACAGTTTGGCTGCATGGCCAGGTCTAGGAAAAGTTCTACTGGTTCCAAACTTCTTCCTTTTAAGGATTATGGAGGCCACTCTTAGGAACTTTGAGTACTGCAGAAATTCTTTCGTAACCATACTAGATCTGTGCCTTGCCACAATTCTGTCTCTGAGCTCCTTGGGTAGTTCCTTTGACCTCATGATTTTTTTTTGGTCTGACATGCACTGTGAGCTATGATGACTTATATAGACAGGTGTGTGTGCCTTTCCAAATCAAGTCCTATCAGTTTAATGAAACACAGCTGGACTCCAATGAAGGAGTAGAACCATCTCAAGGAGGATCACAAGAATATGAACAGCATGTGACTTAAATATGAGTGTTTGAGTAAAGAGTCTGAATTCTTATGACCATGTGATATTTCAGTTTTTCTTGTTTAAAAAATTTGCAAAAATTTCTACATTTCTGTTTTTTTTGTCAAGATGGGGTGGAGAGTGTACATTAACTAGAAAAAAAATGAACTTTTTTGAACTTACCAAATGATTGCAATGAAACAAAGAGTGAAAAATTTAAAGGGCTCTGAATACTTTCCACACCCACTGTATATAGTATGTGTGCATGTGCCTCTACATCTGGGATATGTGTATGTGCCTGTATATGTGGTATGTTGATGCCTGTATGTGTGTAATGTGCCATTTTATGTGTGTATATATGGTATGTGTGAATCTGCCTGTAATAAATATTCTTAGCTGTGGGGCTGACTTGTTTATGATGTATTTTGTGCAGTAATAATTGTGCACATGCAGTGTTAGTTTGGGCTTGTCTGATGGATGTGTTCATTGATTCTCCTGAACTTCTATGTACTTGTGTGATGTTTATAATGTGAAACTTAGATGTCTGATGTGTGCACTGTTTTGTGTGACATCTTTCATGTTTGGGCTATGCTTATGTGACATGTAGAACGTATGTGCTATGCTTGTGTGATGTGTCTGATGTGGGTGCTGTACTGATATGACATGTGCACTGTGATTTTCTGATGTGTGTCCAACATGTTTTTATGGTATGGTATTAAACAGTGTTATTTAAATGGATTTTCTGTTTTAATTCTTTTTATGCCCTAAGGGCGGCTTTGCACGTTGCAACATTGCACGTGCGATGTCGATGGGGTCAAATCGAAAGTGACGCACATCCGGCGTCGCAGTAGATATCGCAACGTGTAAAACCTTTTTGATACGATGAACGAGCGCAAAAGCGTCGTTATCGTATCATCGCTGCAGCCTCCGATATTTCCATAATGCCGGTGCAGCGACAGGTGCGATGTTGTTCCTCGCTCCTGCGGCAGCACACATTGCTGTGTGTGAAGCCGCAGGAGCGAGGATCATCACCTACCTGCCTCCCGGCTGCAATGAGAAGGACGGAGGTGGGCGGGATGTTTACATCCTGCTCATCTCCGTCCCTCCGCTTCAATTGGCCGCCTGCCGTGTGACGTCGCTGTGACGCCACACGACCCGCCCCCTTAGGAAGGAGGCGGGTCGCCGGCCAGAGGGACGTCGCACGGCAGGTATGTGCGTGTGAAGCTGCCGTAGCGATAATAATCGCTACGGCAGCTTTCACTAGATATCGCACGTGCGACGGGGGCGGGACTATCGCTGCAGCATCGGTAACACATTGTTACCGATGTCAGAGCGTGCAAAGCCCGCCTTAGTCTTGTGCCAGGGCAAACCAGTAAAATCAGGGTTACTTATCCTTCTCAGGGCCAGCATCTATGATCTCATGACTAAACCATGTGACGTCTGCAACCAATCACTGAGCTTAGCAGTCATGCCAATGTAGTTGTCTCAAAATGCTGAGCCCTGTGATTAGCTAAAGTGGTCACATGTGACATTTTCACTGCAGCCTGTAAACATAGATGGAGCCGTAACAGAGAGACATCACTATGCCAGGTGAAAATAAGTAGCTCTGATTTTAGTATTTTTCCCTATCGCAAGAAGATGAACTAAAAAAAAACATAAAATGGAAGGTCCCTTTAAGAAAGAGGGGTGCCCATACAAAATGATGTACTGTGGACCCCTTGCTCTCAGTGTACGCTGATTCTGATTTTCAGTAGTTTTAGTAACCTCTTGAAGCATCACTGATGCAATTGCACAGAGAATATTCAAGAGTGTGGGAAAAAATGGACTGTTCCACAAGAGACATGGCTAGAAAAAAAACTTGATTGAGGCTTACAGTATGCAGTAAAGCATAGCCATAAGTCATGTGAATGTGAACTCACTAAAAGAGTAACAGAAAAATAAATGTCACCTCCTATTGAGATAAATGCACCAATAACATAACTATGTGCTTTTCTCACAAACGACAGATGATAGGGGTACAATCTATATATAGTTATATATGGCTCTCATTAAGTTCAGTAGAAGCCTTATAAAACTGAAAATGGTTTGGACCCCTAGTGACTCAAGAGGGCATTTAAATCCCAAAGATCAGGGCTCTTTACTGTGTAAGTATATTAAAAAATGCCACATAGAAAGGTTTTTGTTTTAACGTATAAGGATAATCCATGTAATCATATTCACCTTAGGTTTTGTGCTTGTGTATTGTGTATATTAGGGAAATGTTTTATTTTTTATGTTCGTCTCTGTAAAATTTACAAAATCCTTTGTTAGTTTTTATATGGTAAAATGACAAGCAAAAGGGTAACAATGTTTTAACCTTTTGACTTTCAAGCTCCATATCTCACCATCTACTACAGCTTTGAGACTGAGATGTAAGGCCGCTTTACACGCAACGACATCGCTAGTGATATCGATAGCGATATTGCTTCGTGTAAAGTGCCCTTTACTTCATTTTATAGACAATCATCTTGGCTATCTCATACATAAATTTTACTTGCAACTATGCAGCATCTGATTAGTTATGCAAATTCTTGTCATATCACTGGATTGTTATTGTTTTGCTTTTTAAAATCTAAATTTTATTTTTTATTATTTTGTTAATATTTTGCACATCCACCTTTGGCTTTCAACACTGCCTTTATCCTTCTGGCCATGCTATCAATCAGACTCAAGCATTTCTCAGCCAAAATCTGATCCCTGGTCTTTTCTACACATTCCCAATGTTGGTGCATACTGGTCAACCTACTTGAGTATGTATACGGCTTTTTCTTCAGCTCTACCTGCACGTGTTTAATTGGATTAAAGTCTGACGACTGTGGGTGCCAATCCAGCACCTCCACTTTATTGTCACTGAACCATTTATTTGCCAGTCTCAACGTTTGCTTCAGGTTGTTCTCATGTTGGAATATTATGTTATCCTTTTCATACCCATAGTACTCGAGTGTATGAAGTAACTTATCTTGTAGGATACTTACATATACCTCAGCATTGACACCATCTTGGTCAAGTATGAAATGCCTTTGGCTGTAAAACAATCCCATATTATCTGGCTTCCACCAACGAACTTGACAGTTCCTTCAATTTATCGATCCATTAGCCTTTTTTCCCTTGGTTCTTCCAAACATATTTGCACTATCAGAGCCTAGTCTATTGACTTTCAGCTCATCTCTTCAAATCACCCCTTTCCAATCTTCTACTGTCCAATTTTCGTACGTTTTGAAAACTCAAGCCCACACCTCTTATGATGATATTGAAGTTGAGACTTCACCTTTTTTTGGGCCACCATTCCAAACTTGTGTTACATGTGTCACACAGTGCTTGCATGAATGTTTGTGATCTCACTATTACGAAGAATGTGAGCCACCTCCTTTGCCATAATTATCAGGCCAAAACTGAAACACCTTGTGATGAGCTGACATGTGGACTCTGATATTTTGCCTGGACGTCAACATTTTAGCTTTTGAATGGATGGGCTGACTTCATTTTGTTTTCTTCTAGCTGTCATGGTACTCACATGATGCAGTTTAGTAGTTTTCTTGGCCGAGAGATTGCTATCGATGAGCTGGATGGTGTTGTTCTTGTTTTCTTGGGAAGTCTTCTTCATATCTGCTCCTCGATTCGAACTAGTGACTTTTGATTGGAAAAAACCTAATACCACATTGAGCTACTAGGGAACATGAGAACAGGTTGTATTTTATAATATACAGGAAGAAAAAGATTTTTCAAACACCAGGGGCAAAACAATAACAATGGCGTAACATAACAAGAATCTGTATAAGTAATGATATGCTAAATAGTTGCTAGTCAAATTTATGTGTGAGATAGCCTAAGATGATTGTATATAAAATGAAGTTAGTCTAACTCAAACTTTTAGTGGATGGTGAGATATAGAGCCTGAAAGTCAAAAGTTACCGTTTTTCTTAGCTCTGTATATCTACTATTTTCTAGCTCATATATACACAAACGTGTTTTTAATCATAAAGCATTTCATACTTACATGATTGTTATCGTCGATGCAAAACGTATTTACACAGGCAACTTTGAACAGTTAATATAAATGATTAGTCACTGGCTGTTTCCCCTGGTAATAGCAGATGAGATGATGAATGTCTCAGTGCAGTGTTCCCACATATGATTAGTACAGAGGCCACAAATATGATGTGGAGTTGCCTGTAAACGTATATCTAAGCAACTATTACTGAGGTTTTAGGAATATCCTAAATCCTTCTGATTTGAGGTTGTCCAACGCCTGTTACCCCAGCAGAAAATATTCAGTCCCTCTAAAATGAACATGGGTGAACTGCAATATCATACACATAGATAATGCTGTTTTGGTCACTATATGGTCAGTGGTTAGCACTGTATTCTTGCAGCGCTGGGGTCCTGGGTTTAATTCACACCAAGGACAACATCTGCAAGGAGTTTTTATGTTCTCCTGTGTTTGCTAGGGTTTCCTACTACACTTCAAAGGCATACTGATAAAGAATTTATATTGTGAGCCCCAATGGGAACAGTGATGATCACATCTCTAAAGTGCTGTGGAATTAATAGCGGTATATAAGTGAGTAAAATAAATAAACATTTCAAAACATGTACACATTCTATCCCTGTTTTTTACTGAGCATGTACCTATGGGATAGAACACATACCCACATGAACATTTTTTTTTGTGGTCTGCAAAATCATGGGGACATGTTTGTTGCTCCAAATTTCACTGTTGGTATGGTGTTTTTGGGTACTCTGCCGTTCCTTTTGGCCTCCAAACATGGTATGTATTATGGCATCCTAAGTGTTCAATTTTAATATCATCTGACCAGACTAATCTCCCAATATTTCATAGACTTGTCTAAATGATGTTGAGCAAACTTTAAACATGCTTGAATGTGCTTTTTGTTCAGCAGTGGAGTCTTGGGTGGTGAGCGCTCATACAGGCCATGGAGACTGAGTGCATTACTTATTGTTTTCTTTGAAAGAATTGTAACTGCTGATTCAAGATCTTTTGGTATCTCTCCACAGGTGGGTCTTGGCTCTTAGACAACTCTTCTAATAACTATTTTTAGTTCTTTATCTGAAATCTTTCACCTGGGGAGTACCTGGTTTTGGCTGGTTTATGGTGCTATAATGTTCTTTCCACTATCGGATTATGGCCCAAAAGTACTCACTGGAGCCTTCAGTAGTTTAGAAATTCTTCTGCAACCAATGACATCAGTATATTTTGCAACAATAATTTTTCTAAGGTGTTGGAAAAGCTCACTGGTTTTACCCATCACAAGACATTTCTTGTGTGGCACTTTTCTTAATTACAAGTGAAAAGGTTTTGGTACCGTGTTAGCCAGTTGAAAAATTATTGAATGTTCTCAGTGAGAGGAACAAAATTATAATCTTGTGATACCTTTTAATGGCAATGCACAGGAACTGCTATGGGAAGCAAAATGGCACCACAGTATGCCAACCTTTTCATTGCTAAACTGGAAAATGACTTTTTAGCATCCTGCAACCTCAAACCATTGGCTTATTTCTGTTTCATCGATGACATTTTAATAATCTGGACCGAATCTGAACAAGAGCTTCTAAAATTTCATGAAGAATTCAATGTATTTCATCCTACCATAAACTTGACATTGGAACACTCAAAAACAGAAATCAACTTCCTGGATACAACCATAAAAATTCAAAATGATTCAATCCAGACATCTGTGTATCGGAAACCTATTGACTGTCCCACATACCTCAGATGGGACAGCTTTCACCCCAAAAACATTAAAAAGTCCATTGTCTACAGCCAGGCCCTCAGACATAATCATATCGGTTCCAGCCCTGCAGACAGGGATGAACACTTAACCCATCTTAAAAAGACATTTCTAAACCAAGGCTACCACCCCACCTCCACAGATGACCAGATCATTAGAGCAACAAGGAGCCCTAGAAGTGAACTGCTTCAATACAAACAAAAAGCGGAAAATAGTCGAGTACCTCTGGTGGTGACCTACAACCCACAGCTCGAGGTACTGAGAAGAACGACCAAGAAACTTCACCACATTCTACACAAGGATGACCGGTTAAAAACAATATTCAAAGATCCTCCATTGCTGTGCTACAGGCAACCTCCTAATTGAAGGAGCATCATGATCTGTAGTACACACCAAGAGGAACTTATCCTTGCAATGTAAAGAGCTAAAAAAAACCTGCACTCATGTAGAGACCAAAGACCGGATACAGATCCCTAACACACAGAAGAACTATAAGATTCCTGGGACATTCACATGTTCCTCTTCCAACGTGCTGTACTTAATCCTGTGCACTATATGTCCTATTGGGGGCCTCTATGTTGGAGAAACAGGACAGAGACTGAGAGCAAGGATGAAATCTCACAGCTACACAATTACAGACAAAAAAAATCCATTTACCTGTGGCCAAACATTTCTGCGCTTCAGGACACAACATAAACCATATGAAAGTTGTCATATTAAAAGGCAACTTCAGATCACAGAGCCATCGCAGGGTCTGGGAATACATATTCATCACAATGTTTAACTCTGTGGACACAGGACTCAATCTGTCAGGAGGATTCATGGCCCATTACAAAATCTGAGGAGTCATTCCAGAGACTCACCAGACCTCTGATCCTACATGGATATTGGGACAATAAAACTCTCACACCACTAATCAAAGCTAATTAAGGATTCACTTTCTAAGCTGTTTGTTTATTTAAATGTCTTTTATTATGCCATCCCTCTGCTCCGTTTGTGCATATATTTGTGTTTCTTCAGATATTTTGTCATACCATGCCTGATGAAGGGACCTGAGATGTCTCGAAAGCTTGCTTTGTAACATCACTTTATTTTATTTTAGTTAGCTATTAAAAAGTATCACAAGATTATAATTTTGTTCCTCTAACTGAGAACATTCAATAACTTTTCTTAATAAGACACCTTTATGTAGGCCATCAGCTGGACCAGCTGATATTATTTTTCACTAAGTGGTAGAATCTATTTTTAATTACTGATAGATTTCAGCTTGTGTAATGACATTTCATGGCTTTATGCACCTCCCTTTCCTCATGTGTTCACTAAATATTTGGACATCTATGGTTTGATTTATTTGCTTGTGTGGATTGCATGGGTTATTACTGACATCTGGTGAGAAATTCATGTCAATAGCACCTTTAGAAATATATTTAATTAGAAAATTGGTGACCTGTTCAATACTTAATTAACTGTATAATTTATTAGTGGGAACGCCTGGATGAATTGTGGGAACTGTAAAGTTTGTTGGAGGAGGCATAATGCTTTGGGGCTGTTTTTCAAAAGGTAGCCTCAGCTCCTTACGGTAATTCCAGTAAAGGGAAATTCATGTTTGGAACATTTGAGAAGTCTATTTTCTGCTCCAGCCTGACTATACCCCAGCGCTCAAAGCAAGGTCCATAAAGGCATAGTTTGGGCTGGAAGAACTTGACTAACCACACAGAGCCCTGACCTCAATGCCATCCAATACCTTTAGGATAAACTTGAATCTAACCTCACAAAGGCTTATCTGGATGAGTAGTTGTCACGGGCGGAGGAGGGGATGCTGCGCTCTCCCACTGCTCGGGTCCGGCTGCCGCTGCTGCTGCGGCCTGCTGCTGCTCGGTGGCTCGAGCAATGGGCCAGATCCCGGGGACTCGAGCGGCGCTCCTCGCCCGTGAGTGAAAGGGGTTTGGTTTTTGGGATAGTTTATTGTCCGTGACGCCACCCACGGTTGTGGTGATTGTAGGGACACCACCGCTGCTCTGTATGGGAATCCCGGGAGCGGTGACAGGGAGCAGCTAGTTGTTGATTGACCCCTCCGTGGGAAGGGGGTTTGGTGGTCCCGGGGCCCAGTGATGGGGTTGGGATGGTGGACAGGCGGGTTATGGGGCCTGTGGAGGTGCAGGGACGCAGGGGTAGCGCTGTGCCGCCCGGCACGGAGGTACTCACTCAGCCCAAGGATGACGACACAGTTCACGGTAAACAAACGGCTGGTTGGACGGGTCCCTCGGACGGCTACGGTGCTGATGTTCCCTGCAGTTAGCGGTGACAGTCACTTCCCTGCACCTAAGTACGGTTCTTTGGTAGCGATGGGTTCCCACCGGTAACCCGCTCCCCAGCTTGGATATGAGCCGGAGGAGCCCCTCTCTTGCCCGCAGGCGCTGGCCCTGGGAAACTGGTGCCTTGGCGGTGGCGGTGTCTCCCCTTCACGGTCGGACTGTTGCCTTCAATCGGGACTTTATTGTTGGGAGACCCGGAGGTCCCCTTCACTGACGGATTTGGCAAATTACCGCGACTCCAAGCCTTGCCGGGATCCGAAAGGCCCCTGCCAATGGTGCTGGCTTCTCTTCGTATACCACTCCGGTACCGCCGGGCCACCACCTGTCCACGGTCCTTTCAGTAACCTCCAAGTAGCCTCTCCTGCAGACGGTCACCACCGTCTGCCAACCTTGCTGTCTCAGTCCGGGGCACACACCCGGACTAACTTCAGGCTTTTCAACTGTCACTTTCTCTTCCACCTTTGCTCCTTTCTCTTGCTCCTCTACCACTTCACTCTTAACTCACACTCTTCCTAAACTGATCTGCCTGTTTTTCCCGCCTCCAGGGCTGTGAACTCCTTGGTGGGCGGAGCCAACCGCCTGGCCCACCCCCTGGTGTGGACATCAGCCCCTGGAGGAAGGCAACAAGGATTTGTGTTTTGACCTTGGTGTTCCTGCAGGGAATGTGGGGTGTGTGTGGTGTTGTGACCTGTGACCCCTGGCTTGCCCAGGGCGTCACATTCCCCCTTAGCAAAACGCAGACCGTCCTCGGGCTGCCCGTCCAACACCAGTTTTATTTTCCTCTTTTTTTTTTCTGGAAAAGATAAAAACAAGACATACAAGTAAAAGAACATCATCCCACATCGGGAGGCACATTGCTTAAACGTTACGGTAACAAACGGTTGCGGCTGCCGCTCTCTCCCACCCAAGTAACCTGGCCCTGATGTTGCCCCTAGAAAACAGGCAGCACCCCTTGACCCCAGTCCTGAACCAAGTTACCCGAGCGGGATCTGTCCTTCCCCTCCAGAGGGTAGCCACCGGTTCCTGTGGTGGCTGGGCCCCAGCCTGCTCTACTGCGGGCCCTCCCTCCAACCTGCCTCTCCGGAGGCGGTAACGGTGCTGCAACAAAACATATTTATTTACAAGCCACTTAACGTTTGTGGTTGCCCTGCAAGTTCACGGGCTTGTCCATAGAGAGTTCCCTATGCAAACAATTTTCCAACGGTCCCCACGGGGAAAACGGTGCCGGCAACGGCCGGTTTTCCAAATCACGGTAATCAGGTGAACTTCACGGTTTCATTTTCTCTTATCATCTTTTATTTGCAAACTTTTTCAAAACTCGTGGTCCCAACGGGGACGGTGCAACGGTGCTCCGCTGCCATCACTCAGAGTCCTCAACTAAGGCGGATCCATCCCCCTCCACCAGCATATCAAACATGCACTGACATGCCTGCTGTGACAGGGGTACCAGGTACCCATTTCCACCGGTACGCGGGGTATGGAAAACCACTGGGTCTCCTACATAGCGGGAATGCTCACTTGCCTCTTCAAACTCAGCAGCGGACCCGGGGCTGGGGCCGGAGTCATCATCTCTTGTTCCTGCGTCAGGCGGGTTACCGCCAGCTGCCGCAGCCTCCTGGCCTCCAGCATCCAGCACTTTAGACCCTTCTGCGGTAGCACAGAGCAGCAGATCAGGCGAGTTTACACTGAGGCGCCCCATAAGTAACGGCAAGGGTGATGCATAGGCCGAGACCAGGCCGGGCCCCTCAGCCGCAGCGGCCAGTCCTGGTAGGACATAGGGACGTGGGTCACCAGTCGACTCTGTTACATCTATTCCCCCTCCGTACATCGGGGCAGTTATAATCAGCATCTCCACCTCGTTGGTCCACTGCTCCATCATCCGGAAGATCTGATCCTGCTGACGCTGATGGAATTGAATCACCCGGGCCTTCATCCAGGCCACGGTCCCGGGCTCGGGGTCCGGCACAGTCACTACTGGGACTTCTGGCACCATTCTGTTAAGGGGCCGCGGTCCTAGCGGTTCCCCCTGGTGTACTTCTGGGACGTCCTGGACGTCTGCAGCCGGCTGGTTCGCCGGGGCGGCTTGGCAGGGTATCGCTACCGGTTGGGCAGGTAGCGGGCCTAATGGCGGAGTTATGATCGCTGCTGCGTCTGCTGTGTTTGACAGCTGAGCAGCGATCATAACAGTGACATACAAGGTTGCTGTTGCGTCACAGAAAATGGTGACGTAACAGCGACGTCGTTGTCGCTGTCGCTATGTGTGAACCCAGCCTTAAGCTGGGTTTACACACTGCAACATCTCAAGCGACATCGCTGTAACGTCACCGGTTTGGTGACGCAATAGCGACCTCCCTAAGTCTCTGCTAAGTCGCTGGTGAGCTGTCAAACAGGCAAACCTGGCCAACAACTCAACAGCGATCCGGACCTGCAGAGCGACCTAGCTGGTTGTTGGGGACGTTGATAAGCAGCCTTTTGAAAGGGAAGTTGCTAACAAAGTCGCTGCAAAGTCTTCACACACTGAAACTTCATGCTGCACAGCGGGAAACAAAGGACCTAGGAATGGTCCTGAACGATTTGTAACGATTACAACTTCACAGCAGGGGCCGGGTCGCTGATAGGTTTCACACACTGCAACATCGCAAACAACATCGCTATTGCGTCACAAAACCGGTTACGTTACATCGATGTCGTTTGAGATGTTGCAGTGTGTAAACCCAGCTTTAGAGGGATATTGGGACAATAAAACTTTCACACCACTAATCAAAGCTAATTGAGGATTCACTCCCTAAGCTCAGAGTTTATTTATTTAAGTGTCCATTATTATACTATGCCTCTGCTCTTTTTGTATATATATTTGTGTTTCTTCAGGTACTTTGTTATACCATGCCTGATGAAGAGACCTAAGAAATATTGAAAGCTTGCTTTGTAAAATCATTTATTTTATTTTGTTAGCCATTAAAAGGTATCAGAACTACAAGATTTGTTTCTCTCACTGAAAGCAATCAATTATATTTTAATTGGCTAACATGGTACCAAAACTTTTTTTCTGTTAACAAAATGCAGTGTTCTGAGCTATCTCCCAGGCAGCAGCATTCCCCCCACCCCCCCTCCCCACCCCCGACTGAGATTTTCCCATTCTCCAAGCCAGTTGTCAAACTGAAAGCCAACAAAAAGAACATGAAAAATGTTGGCTCCCTGCACTCAATTGTACTTGCATATTTCAGGCATGAGTGCAATTGAAGCACTAAACGCTGGCACTTCCAGTGTCAGTGATACTGCTGATATCACTACTGGGATGCAGAGGAAGAAGGTCATTTTTGAGGACAATATGGGGTAAAAAAAAAATGGGACAGTATTGATTAGTTTTGAGTGACAGTATGGGTTGAAAGTATCTTGGACAGTATGGGGAGAGAAAGTTGTGAAGGTACAGTATAGCGAAAGAGTGTGAGGTGACAAAATGGGGAAGAAAAGTGTGAGGGGACAGTATGGGAGAAATAGTGTGGGAGGACAATAGGGGTAAAAATGTGAGGGGATATTATGGAGAAGAAAGGTGTGAAGAGTCAGTTTGGGGAGAAAAGTGTGAGTGGTACAGTATAAGGGAAGAAAAGTATAGGTGAAAATTATGAAGGAGAAAACTGTGAGGAGACAGTATGAAAAAATAAAAGTGTGGGGGAACAGTATTGGGGAGAAAAGTGCAAGGGGACAATATGCAGGTGAATGAGTGTGAAGGGTACAGTAAGGAGGGATAAAAGTGTCAGAAGACAGTATGAGGGAAATAAATTGTGAGGGGACAGAATGGAGATGTTTGAGAAGACAGTATAGGAGAGGAAAGTGTGACAAATCAGTATGGGGAGAATTTTCTGAGAGGTCAACATGGAGGGAAAAAGTGTGAGGAAACAGTATGTAGGAAAAAAGTATGAGGAAATATTATGGGTAAAAAATGTGTGAGAGGACAGTATGATGAAAAAACTATAATGAGACAGTATGGGGAGAAATGTGTAAGGGGACAGTATAGGGGAAGAGAAGTGTGAAGGGACAATATGGGGAGAAGAAATGTGTGGGGGAAAGTTTGGGGAATAAATGTGTTAGGAGATATTTTGAGGGAGATCTGTGTGACGGGATGCACAGTATGAAGGAAATATGACAGGACATTAAGAAGGGGAATTGTAGAGGGACAGTATGAGACAATTTGTGAGTGAATAGTATGTGGAAAAGTGTAAGTAAACAGTATGATGAAAAGTTTGATGAGACTATGGAGGAAGTGAGCGTTGTCACAGTATAGAGACTGGGTAGTGTGGGGGGCAATATATTGAGGGACCAGCATGGGGACACAGTGTGAAGGCACAGCAACTAAGAGAAAGTATGCAAAGGGGTGGAAATGTTAGGAGAGGGCGCAATATAGATAATGGTCAGTATATAGAGGACACAGTGTGAGGAGACACTGTGAAGATGAGGCCCAGTATGGAAAGGGGGCAAAAAGTTGGTGGACACTTAAGATAGGTACAATGTGGTGTAGCTAATAAGGCCAGACAGTGGTGTTACAGTTCATAAGGGCAGATAGTGAGGAGAGAATATTTAATTTGCTGTATGCTGCTTATTTTTACTGAAGAATGTTTCTGGTGATGTATTGCTGTGCTGATGGTGGTTTTGGTGATGTATTTGTGAACTGATGATGGTTCTCTTGATACATTTATGTACTGATGTTGGGTCTGCTGATGTATTATTATACTGATGGTGCTTCTGGTGATGTAGTCATGTACGGATGGTGCTTTTGGTGATGTAGTCATGTACTGATGGTGCTTATGGTGATATAGTCATGTTCTGGTGATAGTTCTGGTGAGATATTTATGTATTGGTGGTTGTGGTGATTTATTACTGTACAGATGGTGGTTAAAATGCTGTATTTCTCTATTGTTTGTGGTTCTGATTATGTATTTCTGTACTATTGTTGCTCTGGTCATTTATTTCTAAAATTGTGTGGTACTTGTTCTGATCCTGTACACATTTAACAATCAATAACTTGTGTGATGTGATAAATGTCTACGTCACTAAAGTATCGTCCTGACTGACAGGTTAAGGGTTACTACATCTTTATTTAATGGAATGTAATATACTCACTATCAAAATTTGGCTCTTCTTGCAGATTCCAGTGGCCATCACATCACTGCTTATATGTGATTTTTTTTTACATACAGTCACATGCCAACTTCTCCTCCTGCTTCTCTCAATGAAGCAGGGGCTGTGTTTTTTTCACTGAAAATTGAATTAGGAACAGTAGTCACATCAAATCGCTTTGGTGAACAAAATGCTATGTATAGGAGGGGGCGTCAACCTTAATTTGACGTTGTTGATTTGATCTACATTTCATTTTTTTGGACATTCACTTTGCATTTGATTCATTGTTAAAAATAAACTGAAAGCATTAATACTTGCAACATTTATTCCACAACGTCCTATATAAATACACTTGTGTCCCTAATTCGTATATTAAAGGGAAGGTGTCGTCAAAAAAAAAAATTCAATAACTGAAAAAATGTAAAGTATTAATGTTTTAATGTTTTGTTTAAATATTATTATGTGTTTTTAATTGAGCAAAATATAAAAAAAAATTAAAAGTTTGATATTTTCCACTCAAACACTAGGGGGAGCAGCGGCTGAAATCCTACTGTAGAGCTACTGTAGAACTAGCTCATATTAAAACTGCAGTAACAGTGGGCAGAATCTGCTCTCCTGTGTGTGATGTCACTCCTCCCTCTCCCAATCTGGGTGTTTCCAAAAGGATATGGGAAGATGAAGTTTAGGATCACAGTGCGGAGCCATATTGTTGGTGACCGCAAAGTGATCCTAAGGTCTAAAGTGTCACCGAGGACAGCTGCATAGTGCTACCCACATAGCGCTCTGCACGCCCCGTACCAGCAATGCTCTGCCGCATGCACGCCCGCCTGCAATGCTCTACAGCACCCCCGCCCGCAATGCTCTGCCACATGCATGCTCGCACACCCACAATGCTCTGCAGCACGCATGCTCGCCATGCTCTGCCACACACACACTTGCAATGTTCTGCCACACGCACACTTGCAATGTTCTGCCACACGCACGCTCGCAATGCTATGCCGCACGCACGCTCACCCGCCTGCGATGCTCTGACGCACGACCGCCCACAATGCTCTGCCGTATGTATGCACGCCAGCCCACACTGCTCTGCTGAACGACCAGCCTGCAACGCTGTGCCGCATGCATTCATGCCTGCCCACAATGCTCTGCCACACGCACGCAAAGCTATGCCACACGCATGCATGCAATGCTCTACCACACGCATGCTTGCAATGCTCTGCCACATGCACGTTTGCAATGCTCTGCCACATGTACGCTCACAATGCTCTGCCACATACATGCTCGCAGACCAACAATGCTCGGCCGCATGCACGCTCGCAATGCTCTTGTCACACGCACACTTGCAAAGCTTGCCACATGCATGCTCGCAATGCTCTGCCACACACATGCTCGCAATGCTATGCCGCACGCACGCACATCCACCTGCAATGCTCTGCCATCCATCCGCCCGCCCACAATGCTCTGCCACATGCATGCTCGCTCACAATGCTCTGCCGCATGCCCACCCGCATTGCTCTGCTGCATGCATGCACGCCCACCCACAATGCTTTGCCGCACACACGCAATGCTCTGCCACACACATGCACGCAATGCTCTGCCACATGCACCCTCGCAATGCTCTGCCACATGCATGCTAGCAATGCTCTGCCACATGCACGCTTGCAATGCTCTGCCACACACACGCTTGCATTCCGTGCTCCTCCGTATACCGCGCTTTGCTGTATACTGTTCCCCGCTGTATTCTGCGCTCTGCTGTATACCGCGCTCTGCTGTATTCTGTGCTCTTCTGTATGCTGCTTTCTGCTGTAATCTGTGCGCCGCTGTATACCGTGCTCTGCTGTAGAGTGGAGGGGGGGTAGGGTAGCGGTGGCGGTCTGGCGCCGGTACTCACACAACCCGAATGGATGCCAGGGGGAAAGTGCAGCACACAGCATATGCTGTGAGCTCGACATAGATGGCGGTGATCTCCTCCCTCTGCTGTTAATACACTTGTGTGCAGACAGTTATCAAATATTATACTACACTAAGGTCAGTACATGGGAGCAATTGGTTTCCTGTATGAATAAGGAGACATGATATCTAATATACGACAAAGATATAATAGCCACACACATATGTCCCCAGGTAAAATGTAGTCACTCTGCACACAGAGGAAAGAATGTTGTGGTATAAAAAGCGAAATGATAACACTCTGTGTTAGAGTAGATCTGATATAATGTGCAGCAGTCTTACCTAAAGAAGTAAATCCAGGAGCCCACCACACCTGATGCGCATTTTGCAATAGAATAATGCTTCATCCAGAGGTGATGGGCTGCTGGCATGGTCTGTATTTAAGCTGTGATACAGCCAATTATTAACCTAAGGTGAAGTCATTGAAGTCAATGTCGGATTAATGGATTTGTTGATGTACACATTCAATGTTTTGTTGCAGTCATTTCTGCACCAAGTCTGCATCTCCTGGCAAAATAACGCACCAATACTGCATGCGTTTTGATGCAGTTTCAGTGCAGTTTTTGCCAAGCACTGCAAATTTGGTGCAGAGATGTCTGTAACCAAATATTCAGTGTGCGCACATTGCCTAATCCAGTAATCCAGCATTGAGCTCAATGACTTCACCTAAGGTGAGATCAGTGAGTTCGATGAGTTCACCTCAGCTCAGTTCTCCTGAGGTCCCAGTTGGGGTATCATTGGAACCCCAGCTGTGACCTCAGGTGAAGTCATTGAACCCAATGCCGGATCGGATTGGATTATTGGATTTGGCTATGTGCAAATGTTCAGTATTTCGTTGCAGACATTTCTGCACAAAATCTATATCTCCTAACAAAACAAATGCAGCAATACTGCATGTGTTACTGGTGGGGGCCAAATAACCATAGGCTTCCCCAGCCTGAGAATACCAGCCTCCAACTGTCCACTATATCTTGGCTGGGTATCACATTTGGGGGGGACATTAATTTCAATTATTTCTTTATTTTTACACTCCACTTCTTAATCCAGACAGCTAATGTGAGGGCAACCAATCACAGATGCCATTACAGAGGGTGGGAAGGGGAAGCAGGACTGCAACCAATCACAGACACTGTTACAGAGGGTGGGAGGGGTAAACAGTGTATATTCATGAACTTTAATGATCATACCAGGAAGAACTGTTACAGTTGTGGGGAAACTCAGTAAGTATTATTCTCCTGCTTTAAGAACCTCATGTCATTTTTTTTTTCACTGCGCCTGACAATTACATTAATGCCAGTAGCAAAGATGCTATGGCATTACTATGATTGGCAAGCAATCCCCGCAAGTTTCAATTGTTCTGAGAAAGAAACACAGGGCACTGCTCAGTATCAAAAGTACCTTATTGGAGAAGCCATTCACATTTAGCATATAGCTGCATTTTTTTTCAGCTATCCAATTGATTTAGCAAAATTTTACTGCTGCATACCATGGTGCTCACTCATAGGTAAAGAACCATCCAAAAATAATATACTGTATGGGAGAAACAAAGGCACTCACCGGTTCTTGCTGTGCAGGAAAACTTTTATTCAAAGGTGGAGGTTACATGCTGTGGCAGTGGGGAGGGGAAAGATAGACCAACACGTCAGACGACGGCCGTTTCGCACTCTCTTTCAGTGATTCGACGGGTCTAACAGTTTGTGACATCACATCCTGATTATTTAAATCAACTATTCCCGTTGCTAACGGCACTAAATTAAAATACCATTAAAAACAATGCAAAACATATGTCCAAAACTGGTCATGCAATAGTTAACAGAAGTTAAAGGATGTTTTAACCCAGAAATAGAATCAGATCATTTTTATCATTGAAACTCAAAGGGCCTATAGCATTATATCGTATGATATACTGCGATTCTGTCCTCAAAAGTAATTTAATTTAATCCCCGCAAGTTTAGCTTCTGAAAATCAGGTGCCAATCATGTGTGGAGGGTAGTCGAACCTCATGAGGCGGGGAGTAAAATACTCGATGAGTAACGGATATCGCGAATACCGTAATATTTGTGTGAGTAACAAATAGTGCAATGTTTATTCATTCATCATTAATCATTATCCATTATTCTCCAGAAGCACCCATCCTTTATCTATCTATATTGTGCCGATATTATCTATTTTTTTTATATCTATATAGGTGTATGTATATGTTTTTTATCTTGTTAAATGATTAATAAAGATATATTTTTAACCATATGGAAAAGCCTGTTTTGTAGGTATTTACCGTACAGTTAGGTCCAGAAATATTTGGACAGTGACACAAGTTTTGTTATTTTAGCTGTTTACAAAAACATGTTCAGAAATACAATTATATATATAATATGGGCTGAAAGTGCACACTCCCAGCTACAATATGAGAGTTTTCACATCCAAATCGGAGAAAGGGTTTAGGAATCATAGCTCTGTAATGCATAGCCTCCTCTTTTTCAAGGGACCAAAAGTAATTGGACAAGGGACTCTAAGGGCTGCAATTAACTCTGAAGGCGTCTCCCTCGTTAACCTGTAATCAATGAAGTAGTTAAAAGGTCTGGGGTTGATTACAGGTGTGTGGTTTTGCATTTGGAAGCTGTTGCTGTGACCAGACAACATGCGGTCTAAGGAACTCTCAATTGAGGTGAAGCAGAACATCCTGAGGCTGAAAAAAAAGAAAAAAATCCATCAGAGAGATAGCAGACATGCTTGGAGTAGCAAAATCAACAGTCGGGTACATTCTGAGAAAAAAGGAATTGACTGGTGAGCTTGGGAACTCAAAAAGGCCTGGGCGTCCACGGATGACAACAGTGGTGGATGATTGCCGCATACTTTCTTTGGTGAAGAAGAACCCGTTCACAACATCAACTGAAGTCCAGAACACTCTCAGTGAAGTAGGTGTATCTGTTTCTAAGTCAACAGTAAAGAGAAGACTCCATGAAAGTAAATACAAAGGGTTCACATCTAGATGCAAACCATTCATCAATTCCAAAAATAGACAGGCCAGAGTTAAATTTGCTGAAAAACACCTCATGAAGCCTGCTCAGTTCTGGAAAAGTATTCTATGGACAGATGAGACAAAGATCAACCTGTACCAGAATGATGGGAAGAAAAAAGTTTGGAGAAGAAAGGGAACAGCACATGATCCAAGGCACACCACATCCTCTGTAAAACATGGTGGAGGCAACATGATGGCATGGGCATGCATGGCTTTCAATGGCACTGGGTCACTTGTGTTTATTGATGACATAACAGCAGACAAGAGTAGCTGGATGAATTCTGAAGTGTACCGGGATATACTTTCAGCCCAGATTCAGCCAAATGCCGCAAAGTTGATCGGACGTCGCTTCATAGTACAGATGGACAATGACCCCAAGCATACAGCCAAAGCTACCCAGGAGTTCATGAGTGCAAAAAAGTGGAACATTCTGCAATGGCCAAGTCAATCACCAGATCTTAACCCAATTGAGCATGCATTTCACTTGCTCAAATCCAGACTTAAGACGGAAAGACCCACAAACAAGCAAGACCTGAAGGCTGCGGCTGTAAAGGCTTGGCAAAGCATTAAGAAGGAGGAAACCCAGCGTTTGGTGATGTCCATGGGTTCCAGACTTAAGGCAGTGATTGCCTCCAAAGGATTCGCTACAAAATATTGAAAATAAAAATATTTTGTTTGGGTTTGGTTTATTTGTCCAATTACTTTTGACCTCCTAAAATGTGGAGTGTTTGTAAAGAAATGTGTACAATTCCTACAATTTCTATCAGATATTTTTGTTCAAACTTTCAAATTAAACGTTACACTCTGCACTTGAATTCTGTTGTAGAGATTTCATTTCAAATCCAATGTGGTGGCATGCAGAGCCCAACTCGCGAAAATTGTGTCACTGTCCAAATATTTCTGGACCTAACTGTATATATTTATATAGCTATTCAGTGTGTCCACCCAAATCCTGTCCACCACCATTAACTTGAGAACGGCGGCAGCTATAGGCATAGAAGTGGTGTCTAGGTATAGTAAAGTAGCCATGCGCTACGCAGTGAAACCACCTATAATGCCACCTGGTGGAAAACGACGGTTAGCATTTTAATCTCGAAAATGGATAGATAGATAGATAGATAGATAGATAGATAGATAGAGAAAAAAAGTGAATAAAAAATTGTAGGGCATCATCAATTCAATACGAATCGACACCTTGCATACAGAAATGCTATGATATGAAACCCATGATACCCCAAAACATTGAATGCTGGTCACGCATATGGCGCTCATTTAACTTTGATGCTCAAAGTGGCCACCGTCAGCTGCAATGCACATCTGGACTCTGGACAGTATACTGTATCTTGCTACACGCTGTGCAATATGGTAGGTGACACGTTTCAACAAGCATCTGTGATACATCGTCGTAGGTCCTGCAATTTTGGTGGAGGGGGTCGCGTACACCTGCTGTTTGATGTGACCTCACAGAAAGAAGTCCAATGGGGTCAGGTCAGGTGAGCGTGGAGGCCACTCCATGCAGCCACCATACCTAATGACTTGTGGGAAGGTCTCCATGAGGTATCGCTTCACGTCCGCAGCCTTGTGAGTTTCACACGTTCTAATCATAGAATTTCTGTATGTAAGGTGTCGATTCGTATTGAATTGATGATGCCCTACAATCTTTGTAATTCATTTAATTTCTCTATCTTGTTCCGTTTTCAAGATAAAAATGCTAACTCCGTTGTTTTTACCAGGTGGCGCTATAGGTGGTTTCATTGCGTAGCGCATGGCTACTTTACTATACCTAGACACCTTCTATGCCTATAGCTGCTGCCGTTCTCAAGTTAATGGCGGTGGACAGGATATGGGTGGATACACTGTATATGTATGTATATATTGATAGTCACTATTCAAGCCACATTATAATTGCAACTAAAATGTTCCTACCCCTCAGCTATACTGAAAAAGTGGTCTATCATTTTTATGATTCATGAATACATCCATTAGGCACTGACTTACCTTTTTCGTTGTTAAGATTCATAAGTAATTATCATTTTAGTCACTCAGTTCAATGCTATAGTTAAATATCATCTGTATGTTGCACTTGGCTGCGGTCACTGCTGGTCCTGAGCTTACTGGCATTGTTGATGACTGATGGTTTACTACCAATCATTCTAATGTGCTTTTATGCTACATATTTGTGTCTCAATTTAGCTTCTCTATAATTCTGATTTTGAAAAGTGGCAGAAAACACTTTGATGAATTAAATTCAATTTAGTGATGAGCAATGGGGAAATTACTAGGCTGGGTAAAAGCGTAAGAAACTGAACGTGATTAATAACATTTCTAAGAGAGAACAGAAAATTGGAAAAATGATTTACACTATATATCTTCAGCGAGTTACTAAATAAATAGATAGCAACAGTTTATAGTTTCTGAGCTGTCAAAGAAATAACTAGAACAGACAACTTTACAGTGTAAATTTAGTTTTCACAAAAATAATAGGTTTAGGTAGTGTTTCAGACTTATCTGTCCCTACTATGATGTTGGCTGCCTTCATTGGGTGGCGCTGACAGCGCAGAAGGCGTTGGTGATGCCGGGCGATAAAAACACTGGATAGCATGCTCTAGTACAAACTCCTTGAGAGATTTCTTTTCTTGCTGATAAACAATAGTGCTGTCTTGCAATCAAAGTGAATAGTCAACTAATATCTAACTGAATATCCTGTAAAACAAACAATATGAATGGCTAATCAGTGAACTACATGAAGGGCAAATTTGGGGTTCCATAGAGATGCAAGTAACTATTTAATTTGTTATCTTAAACCTGTCAAATACCAGTTTCTACAGTGTTTGTGCACTTAGGCCTCTTTTACATTGCGTTTTTACTTACGTTCACTGGTCCCGTTGGGGCATCTGTCCGAACCCGCCCTCCTCTTCCCCTGTAAAACAGGTTTCGGGTGCATATGCCGACGGGGGCCATTGACTATAATGGAGCAGACAGAGTCAGCGTGTGCTCTGTCTTGCACCATTTTTGGGCATATACGCTTTCTGCAGGCAGACACCCGAACGTAGTTGACTATGTTCAGGTGCGCGCCTGCAGAAAATGTATATGTAGAAACTTGGCACTCAAGTTAAATGTGAATAGTGGTCTTTTATTGAGAAGAACTTCTGGGACAAGCACAAGCACAGATGTTTTGGTCAAAGACCTTCATCAGTGTGCATGCAAAGTGTCCTCAGAAGGTATAACAACTTGGCAACTGGTGTAGTCAGGTATGACGCGGTGTCCACCGCTGTCTATGTGGCAATACCTCACTTGTACGGACCCCCTGCACGCACACTGATGAAGGTCTTTGACCAAAACGTCTGTGCTTGCGCTGGTCCTACAAGTTCTTTTCAATAAAAGACCACTATTCACATTTACCTTGAGTGTCAAGTTTCTACGAAAATGTCGGCGTATGCGTCCGAATCCTGTTATGTGGGAGGGAGGGGGGGGTTCGAACGGATGCCCCGATGGGACCAGTGACCATAAGTAAAAACACAATGTGAAAACGGTCTTACACTGACAAGCAAAAGGGTAACAATGCTTTGAACTATTGACTTTCACTATCCACTACAGCTTTAAATGTGAACATCTTCATTTTATAGAAAGTCATCTTGGCTACCTCAGACATAAATTTGACTTGCAAGAAGTTAGCATATGATTACTTATGCAGATTATTGCCATGTCACTGCATTGTTACTGTTTTGCTCCTAAAAATCTAAATTTTATTTTTTATTATTTTGTTAGTATTTTAAATTCACCTTTGGATTTCACCATCTGCTACAGCTTTGAGAATGAGACTACCTTCATTTTATAGACAATCAACTTGGCTATCTCATACATACATTTGACTTGCAACTATGTAACATATGATTAGCTATGCAGATTCTTGTCATGTCACTATATTGTTACTGTTTTGGTCCTGGTGGTGGAAAAATCTTTTTCTTCCTGTATACTAAAAATTACAACCTGTTCTCACATTGCCTAATAGCTCATTATGTTATTAGGTTTATTTCCACATGAAAGGTCACTGGATCAAATCGAGGAGCAGCCATGAAGATTTCCCAAGAAAAGAGAAACCGCATCATCCAGCTCATTGATCGCAGTGTCTCGGCCAAGAAAATTGCCAAACTGCATCATCTGAGTGCAATGACCTTTGGAAAAATATGAAATAAATTCTGTTCATCCATTCAAAAGCGTGGTAAACAAAAGGGTTTACATCCAGGCAAAATATTGGAGTCAACAAGTTGGCTAATCATAAGGTCTATTCTGGTGCAACAAACACGGCAGTGGAGATGGTTCGTATGCTTCATTATAGCAAGATCCCCGACTTACATGCAAGCACTGTTGGAATGGTGGCCCAAAAAAAGGTGAAGAAGCCTCAACTATAATATCGTTATAAGAAGTGTTGGCTTGAGTTTGCAAAAAAAAAGTACAAAATGTGGACAGTAGAAGAATGGAAATGGGTGATTTGAAAAATTGAGACCAAAGTCAATAGACTAGGCTCTGATGGGTGCAAATGGGTCTGCAAGAAACAAGGGAAAAATAGGCTAACAGATCAAGAAATTGAAGAAACTGTCAAGTTCAGTGGAGGAAGCCTTATGATATGGGGTTGTTTCACAGTTAAAGGCTTTGGATACTTGACCAGTATTATTGGTGTTCTCCATGTGAGTATCCTACAAGAAGGGTTATTTTGTACACTCGAGTGCTATAGGTATGAAAAAGATGACATAGTGTTCCAGCAGGACAATGTCAGAAATGTACATCGAGATTGGTGAAGAAATGGTTCAATGACAATAAAGTAGAGGTGCTGGATAAGCCCCTACAGTTCCCAGACCTCAACTCAATTAAACACTTATAGGCAGAGTTGAAGGAAAAGCTGTATACATACCCAAGTGAGTCGACCGGTATGCACTAGCATTGGGAATGTGAATCAGAGACCTGGGATCAGATTACAGTCAAGACATGATTGATGTTGATCGAGAGCATGTCCAGAAGAATTCAGGCAGTGTTGAAAACCAAAGGTGGATTTACAAAATACTAATAGTATAACAAAAATTAAAATTTATATTTTAAGAAGCAAAACAGTAATTATGCAGTGACAGGACAAGAATCTGCATAACTAAACATGTGCTAAATTGTAGCAAGTCAAATTTATGTATGAGATAGCCAAGATGATTGTCTATAAAATGAAAATAGCCTCATTCTCATAGCTGTAGCAGATGGTGAAAGCCAAAAGGTGGATTTACAAAATACTAACAAAATAATAAAAAATAAAATTTAGATTTTTAGGAGCAAAACAGTAACAATGCAGTGACATGACAAGAATCTGCATAAGTAATCATATGCGAACTACTTGCAAGTCAAATGTATGTGTGAGGTAGCCAAGATGATTGCATATAAAATGAATGTAATCTCACATTTGAAGCCATAGTGGATGGGGAGATAGGGAGCCTGAAAGTCAAAAGTTCAAAACATTTTCATCCATTTGCTCATCAGTATATATAATACTTCGGACCCATCTGTTGTTTAATCTCTTGGATGCCTTCTGGCTTTGACCCATGGACTACCTGATTACTTTCTGCCCAAACCCTTGGACTTGAATCTCGCTATGATCTGACTAAACTTTTAGTAGCTTCCGTGCTTCCCTAAAAACAAGACACTGCCTTATATTTTGTGCTAGGGTTTATTTTCTAAGTATGTCTTATCTTTGAGGAAACTCATCTACGTTTACCCCCAAAAAAGGCAGACACCCCCCAGGAGAATCGCAATTATTAGACCCCGGATATCTGCATCACTATCAGGTCCCCCTGCAGTACACAGTGGTTGCTTTCCCTGCTGGCCCGAAGGAGTATCTATGGATGTGCGTGTGATCTGAATGTTACTGTGATGAAATTTGTTTATGAGAGAGGAATGTTACTGTGATCGGATGTGTGTGCGAGCAGAGGGATACTGGGACCAGGTGTGTGTGTGTGTGTGTGTATGCGTGTGAGAGCGGAGGGATACTGGAAACGATCTGTGTGTGAGTGGAGAGATCCTTGACCCGATGAGTGTGTGATCAGAACGGCGAGGGACCGGACGTGAAACAGATCACTATGGAGAGGCCATCCACCATCAGCACTTGTCAGCTGTAGCTGTTCGGGGTTTGGTGAGTGATTTTTTTGGGGGGCTGTCTTCTTTCTTTTGAGGCTGTCTGCTTTCTTTTGGGGTTGTCAGCTTTCATTAATGAAGTGTCCTGCTGTATTCTTTCATTTTTTTTCACCTGCATTGACACTTGCACACAACTAACTTTTTGGAGCAGGGCTTATATTTTAAGCATACTCCTGAAGTGATGGCCCAGGGGTACCTCCGGCCGTGTAGTCGTGGCACTGGTACTGAGGCAGACCCCCGGTTCCACCACTTCTTCAACTTCTGGGACTGACTTGAATGTGCAGGGTGTGACGTCTCTCTCTCCGGCCGATGCATAAAGAGTCTTCAGGCAAAAGTTGAGATGCATAAAAACTGACATTTATTCACACAGAAAATAACACTCCGGTCAGCAGATTCCGGCAATATTGGTGGAGCTGGGGACAACCTGCCCAAACGCGCCCTCTGGTGGGGATATGCCCTAGATACTCCTCTTCTCCGGGCTCCCACTCTCCGGTCAAGCACGCACTGGACCCACACCAGCGGAATAGACCCTGAGGTTGCGTCCACCTCCTTTACTCCGGTGTCCCCTGGTGTTCCGCTCACACACTCACACTTGCCGCTCCAGATGTTCACAGCCTGCTGTCCCGGATCCTTCTCTCCCACACACACAGCCCCTTCCCTAGATATCCGGCCGACTCCTCCTTCCCCGGTGGCAACAGCCGTCCCACCCGGCCACTAGGGGGTGCCCTAACACAACACATACATAATAAAAATCAACACTTTTAATAATCACAATGCCGGGTAAACTATGCTAAACTAGTAGGGGGTAGGCCCACCCACTACATGCCTCCCCTCTTAAAATCCGAGCCTCCCGGCAAGGCTCTCAACTGTAAACACATTAAAACATCAAAACCTTTTTGGGTCAGTCCACGACCACAGCGGCACCAGTTCAGCGGCGCTCCCGGTCTTTAGGGGCGCTTAGTGGCGCAGCAGCGCTCCCGGTCTCTAGGTAGCGCCCGGAGGCTCAATAGCGCTCCCGGTCTTAGATGGGCGCCCGGAGGCTCAATAGCACTCCCGGTCTTAGATGAACGCCCGGAGGCTCAATAGCGCTCCCGGTCTTAGATGAGCGGGCAACATACCCGTAAAACTTTAACATAACTGCTGCCGGTTAAACAGCACCGGACTTAAACAACAGGTGGACAGTGGAGACTTACTCTGGGGGCCAGGCCCGCTTCCATTCCTCTGCTTGAGCCTGGATGTAAGCCCCCAGAGATTGTCCCGGCTGGCGGCGGATTCTTCTGAAGGACACAGGGGCGAAAGGCGGCTCCACTGGCGCAGCTGCTGTAGCTCCTCGCGGCGGTGATGGCGTCGCTGCCCGGGATGGTGGTGGCGCGGGTGGCGACGCGTCTAGCATGATGACCGGCTTGTTGGTAACATTTTGTGTCACCGCTACCACGGATGGAATCTTCTCCGGGTCAGGGGTCGGTTCCGTCGCTGTTTCTGGGGCAGCAGCCATGATGCGCCGGGGACGAGAGGGCTCGGACGGAACCGGTCTGGCATGGCTTCGGCGTCGCTCTTGTTGTTCCTCCCACTCCAGCTCCTCTTGCCACAGTTCCGCTTCCCGGGTGGTTGGCATGCGGTTAACGGCCACTGCAAACAGGCCGCGACTACCCGCGTCCGGCAAAAACTGGACCTTTTCGCCCGGCCAAAGGGTGTGGAGACGTCGGGGCAACCCCTCCACATCCAGGTGGACCCTATTGTAAAAATAGTCATCCCCGGTGCTGATCTCGCGGATGAAGCCGTACCCTTCTTTCTGGTTGAATTTTACCACCACGCCGGTGGTAAACTGCAGGGCCAGCTCCTCTCCGCCCGGACCGGACAGCATCTTCCTGACAAGATTTTCAGCCAGGAGACGTTCCTGTACAGGGTCGAGCTTCGGGGACGGCTCTCTGGGGTGCGGCTCAGCGGGCGGGACGACTACCGGGTCCCAGACGAAGCCACGGTGGTCTTTCTCCAGTCGCTCGGCAAAGTCTTCGGCCGGCTCCGACACGGGGGCAGATGGTGGAGCAGCGGCGTCAAGTTGTGAGGTCTCCCACGGGAAGGCTGTAACTCCCGGATGGCTTCCTGATGGAGTAGCATAAACCGCCCGCACTTCAGTGATGGTGCTTCCGGTCTGTGCGTCCCAGGTAGTTTTCCACGACACTTTGTCAGGGCGTGTAGAACCTCCCGGTCCGGTTGGAAGATCCACCAAAGCTGCTTCACTGGCAGGAGCGAACCTGGGTCGGCCCCGGCCTAAGCTGATCAGCGCCATGGTGGTAGCCAATTCCTCCGGTTGTCCAAGTGCTGCCATCTCTAATCGCTGAATAGTAGCAAGCGGCAGAGTCATAACGCAGACTGAGGAAAAAGGAGGCGGGCTTCTGTTTCCCGCTCTTAAACAGAATCCTCCCCCAGCCTCACGCTTTCTCTTGACTCCTCCGCGGCGGTACTTCTTTCTTTTCCGAACTCCGCCCACTTTGTATGTTTTCCTCAATGCCCTGGAGCTGGCGCCTCCCCTCTTTGGGCGGAGTACTCCGTACCTCCTCTTCGGCACCGGCCAGCCCCAGGCTCTTCTTTCGGCGCCAACTTTTCGCGCCTTTTCTTCTTCCTGGGCCCGGTCCAACGCTACGGGCCCTGTGTTCTCTTCCCACCAGGGGACTCTTCTTCCATAATCAGGATCCTGTACTTCAGGGACTACCTGATCTTCAGCCTCTTGGGTCCCTGGCAGGAGACTCGGATCCTGCCGACTACGCCACATGAAGTGATGGCCCAGGGGTACCTCCGGCCGTGTAGTCGTGGCACTGGTACTGAGGCAGACCCCCGGTTCCACCACTTCTTCAACTTCTGGGACTGACTTGAATGTGCAGGGTGTGACGTCTCTCTCTCCGGCCGATGCATAAAGAGTCTTCAGGCAAAAGTTGAGATGCATAAAAACTGACATTTATTCACACAGAAAATAACACTCCGGTCAGCAGATTCCGGCAATATTGGTGGAGCTGGGGACAACCTGCCCAAACGCGCCCTCTGGTGGGGATATGCCCTAGATACTCCTCTTCTCCGGGCTCCCACTCTCCGGTCAAGCACGCACTGGACCCACACCAGCGGAATAGACCCTGAGGTTGCGTCCACCTCCTTTACTCCGGTGTCCCCTGGTGTTCCGCTCACACACTCACACTTGCCGCTCCAGATGTTCACAGCCTGCTGTCCCGGATCCTTCTCTCCCACACACACAGCCCCTTCCCTAGATATCCGGCCGACTCCTCCTTCCCCGGTGGCAACAGCCGTCCCACCCGGCCACTAGGGGGTGCCCTAACACAACACATACATAATAAAAATCAACACTTTTAATAATCACAATGCCGGGTAAACTATGCTAAACTAGTAGGGGGTAGGCCCACCCACTACACTCCAAAAAGGCCAAAAATTCCTGCCAGGGCTTATTTTCAGGGTAGGTCTTATTTTCGTGGAAACATAGTAGTTGTGTCATTGTCCCTGAGTCTCTGGTTCTGACCAGGTTAATTGAAACCTTTTCCATTAATTTGTTTCCCTACCCAGAATCTACGCTGTGGATGTATGCTTGGGCCCCATGCAACAATTGACAGACCCCAGTGTAGAGGTAAAAAGGTGAATATCAAAGAGCGCTTGGGACCTGCTAAATTGAGTGACTTGCACCACATCTGTCTGTGTGTGTTGATGGAATGGTAAAGAATTACCGTTTTGATGGTAACTGTCACGCACCTGCCTTGCCTCAGCAGGTCTTCCTTCCCCTATGCTGTGCTTTACATTGGGTTTTACAAGTGGCTTGGCGTGCCTCCGTGACATCATCTGTCAAGGCCTATTTAAGGCCCAGTAAGACACACACCTGTGTCTTGATATTATGATTCCTAGTACTGTTTGGTGTGCTCCAGCATATGTGCTTTTTGCTTTTATGCTTACGTTCATCACTGCTGGGTTCCACTTCATCTGTCCTGCTGCTCCCGAGATTGTGTGCCAATTTTTTGCTGCGCACATGCCTGCCTGCTTCCTGCATCAACACCTGAGATTTGTGTGTCCACCAGGACCTTAAGGTGGTGTCACACACAGCGACGACGACAACGACGTCGCTGCTACGTCACCATTTTCTGTGACGTTGCAGCGATGTCCCTTCGCTGTCGCTGTGTGTGACATCCAGCAACGAGCTGGCCCCTGCTGTGAGGTCGTTGCTCGTTGCTGAATGTCCTGCTTCATTTTTTCGTCGTCGCTCTCCCGCTGTGAAGCAAACATCGCTGTGTGTGACAGCGAGAGAGCGACGAAATGAAGCGAGCAGGGAGCAGGAGCCGGCGTCTGGCAGCCTGCGGTAAGCTGTAACCACGGTAAACATCGGGTAACCAAGAAGCCCTTTCCCTGGTTACCCGATATTTACCTTCGTTACCAGCCTCCGCTCTTGCTGCCAGTGCCGGCTCCTGCTCTGTGCACATGTGGCTGCAGTACACATCGGGTAATTAACCCTATGTGTACTGTAGCTAGGAGAGCAAGGAGCCAGCGCTAAGCAGTGTGCGCGGCTCCCTGCTCTCTGCACTGTGACATGTAGCTGCAGTACACATCAGGTTAATTAACCCGATGTGTACTGTAGCTAGGAGAGCAAGGAGCCAGCGCTAAGCAGTGTGCGCGGCTCCCTGCTCTCTGCACATGTAGCGACGTTATGATCGCTGCTGCGTCGCTGTGTTTGACAGCTAAGCAGCGATCATAACAGCGACTTACAAGGTCGCTGTTACGTCACAGAAAATGGTGACGTAACAGCGATGTCGTTGTCACTGTCGCTATGTGTGAAACCAGCTTAGAGAATCCACTTCACTGGATGAGCCCAACAGCAGCTTCCCAGGACTAGATAACAAAAGAGATTCTAATCATAAAATAAATTCTGTACTGTGGCAAAATAGGTTTATACAAAGTGGTAGAATTTGATAGCTATTGGTATAGCTATTGATACTTGTCTATGGGCACATTTACAGGAAAGTTTTTGACCACATGGGCACAAATGAATCAAACAGCATATGAAAACAATATATGATTTTGCCACAAATTCTGCTTCACATAACGTGTCTTATTTACTGCCCCATTCTATGTCCTGTTGTGTATAAATATGTGACTCTTCAGATTTTGTGTTATATTGACACTGAAGAAGAGACCTGAGTAGTCTAGAAAGCTTGCTATTATTACCAACCTTTCAGTTAACCATTAAAAGGTATCAACCACTGAGGACTTTAGTTCTTTTAAACAATTTTTTATCTCTACTGGCCAACACAGTACAAAGATATATTTTACCTGCCACAAATTCTGGCAGTTTTTCACTGTGGTTTTCAGGTGTCCAGTTTCTGCAGGAAAACACATCAGTTGTATATATTAACATTGCGTCATTGAAAACAAAGATACAAAAATTCACTGTCTAACTACATGTGGTTTTGATATAGTTTCTGATTATAATTCTTAGGCTATGTTTCCACGGGAGAATGTAGCTGCGGATTTTTCTGCATCAAAATCCGCAGCTTTCCCGCAAAATCCGCACCTTTTCAAAGGTGCGGATTTGCCGCGGATTTACCGCGGAATTGCCGCGGATTTGATGCGCATTTTTGTGCAGATTTTTTATTTTTTTCCCAATTTTATAGCCAAAATCCGGATGAAAATCCGCAACAATAATTGACATGTTGCAGATTTTTCCGGATCAAAATCCGCACGAAATCCGCTGCGGAAAAATCCGCAGCATGGGCACAGCATTTCCAAAATGCCATAGAAATGGCTGGGAAGTGCCTGAGCTGCAGATTTTCGGGAAATCCGCGGCTTTTCCACAAGAAATCCGCGGCAAAATCCGCGCATTTTCCGCAGCATGGGCACATAGCCTTAATGTTATTCTAGTGCTTAGTGGGAGTCCCATAAGTAAAACGCACACTGATCTAAGAATTACCACTTATTCAGAGGTAGGTAATATTTTTTCAGCCCTTCAGCAAGTTCAAGGAAAGATGATTTTCTTCTAGATGTTAGAGCTAGATCTCTCTAACATTATGTTCTCTCTGAATCTAAAACTGAATCTTTCCAAAACTGAGGTCCTTATGTTTCTTCCTAGCAGCACGCTCACTGTCCTGGGAGACCTTTCCTTGACTCCCTACATCTACTCACTAATGTCCCCTGCAAATTAAAAATATCTCAAGAATTCAACGTTTTCTTGCGTTTGACTCCCACATGCCTTTAAACATAAAGACTTTTGCTTGCATTATCAAATTAGGGGTAAGTATTAGAAAAACAAACAATCAAAGTTTAGTGCAAGATATCCTGTGATGCAGTGCCTTTCACTGCCCAACGCGCGTTTCGCCTTGGCTTCTTCCAAGGACTAAGATTATTTTTAGACTATTTCCTGTACTGAGCATCATATCTGTTAACCTTGTTTTAATCATGCTTTTATTGTATATTTCATACTATGATTAATAAAAGTTATTTGATTAATAATATATGCTATTATATTTTGTAGGTTCTTGACCAATTAAACATGGATGAATTTATACATTGTACATACATAATATATTATCATAAATAATAAAACTACTAATAGTGCTAATTACTTTTATTGTCTCTATTACTTTAACTTTCAAACAGTTATCTGGTATCTTAGCACAAAAACACTGTAGAATAAACAGACTTTGGAACTGAAGCTGAATTATGGTTTTGAGCACTATCGTAGGCATGTTTCATAGGTCACTGAGATATTATTTTATATAATTACATTGTTGACTTGTAATCACATTACAGATCATATTTCACCATTGCAGGCATATTGTACGGCATTTCACAAGTGTCCTTGATAATGAACTTTATTCTCTCCTTGGGGTTGAATAGTTGTATGATTGCATTATAAATCTCTGTGAGCTAGCCTTGAACCTTGAGAACTGCCACCATTCCAAGTGTTATTACTTTTTGACTTACCATTAATAAATCACTTCTGAGCCTTGTTCTTATCTCATATTTTCGGCTGTAAACCTTTGACTGAAAGCTGATGACTCATGAAAGAGTTGTGGATAATCAATAAATTGTATTTTTACCATTTTGTACTTGCATTTCTGCATTGTTCATGGGTGCTTACTACAAATGCATGAGGGCAATGTTCTTCATACAACTTATCCAATAACATACACAACTTTATGAGTTTAGAGTAGTTGTACCATAAATACGGTGTCACTTTGTAAAACTAGGTTAATTGCATATTACAAGATTGATTTCCTTCAGTTTCAGATACTCTCCTAGTGGATTTATTGTTCAGTGTATGACAGCAAAATTATAGATATGCCTTATCAATAGCATACACAAATTTATGGGTTTGGCGTAATTTTACTATAAATAGTGCGTCATTTCTGTAAAAACACGTCAGTTGCTTACTTTACCATCAATTGCTTTATAATCCTATCTTTACAATTATTATTATAGAATAGTACTTAAAAGTACAGATTGTACCTGCAGTTCAATCTGTGCACAACATGGTATAGAGAAGGAGATGAGCAGAATAATACAGGTTAGTTGGAAAAGATTCAGTTCAACTTCTTTCATATTCATTGAAATCCCAGGTGTTTGTATGTATGAGTCCAGTGGGTGATCCTATTCAATGATTGACAACTATAGCTGCATGTACAGGCATAGCGGTAAGACTTCATCACTGAACACACTGACGAGCAAAAAGGGTAACAATGTTTTGAACTTTCAAGCTCCATATCTCACCATCCACTATAGCTTTGAGCATGAGACCTTTTATAGACAATCATCTTGTCTATCGCATACATATCGTATGTACTTGAGTATAACCCGATCCAGGTATAAGCCGAGGCCCCTAATTTTACCACAAAAAAATGGTAAAACTTATTGACTTGAGTATAAGCCTAGGGTGGGAAATGCAGCAACTACTGGTAAATTTTAAAAATAAAAAGATACCAATAAAATGTAATATGCCTCATCCTTGTCTCTAAATATGCCCCATCCTTGTGTCCACATCTTGTAGTAATGTGTCCATCCTTGTGCCCCATCCTGTAGTAATGTGCCCATCCTGTAGTATTGTGCTCATCCTGTAGTAATATGCCCATCCGTGTGCCCCATCCTGTAGTTACGTGCCCATCCTGTAGTAATGTACTCCATCCTTGTGCCCATCCTGTAGTAATGTGCCCATCCTTGTGCCCTATCCTGTAGTAATGTGCCCCATCCTGTAGTATTGTGCTCATCCTGTAGTAATATGCCCATCCTTGTGCCCCATCCTGTAGTTACGGCCCATCCTTGTGCCCCATCCTGTAGTAATGTACTCCATCCTTGTGCCCATCCTGTAATAATGTGCCCATCCTTGTACTTCATCCTGTAGTAATGTTCCCCTCCTGTAGTTATGTGCCAATTTTTGTGCCCCATCCTGTAGTAATGTGCCCATCCTGTAGTTATGTGCCCACACTTGTGCCACATCCTGTAGTTATGTGCCACATCCTGTAGTTATGTGCCCCATCCTGTTGTTATGTGTCCCAGTCTGTATAGTTATGTGCCCATCCTTGTGCCACATCCTGTAGTTATGTGTCCTTGTGCCCCATCCCTGTGCCCCATCCTGTAGTAATGCACCACATCCCTGTGCCATATCCTGTAGTAATGCACCTCATCCTTGTGCCCCCTTCTGCAGTAATGTGCCTCATTCTTGTGTCCTGTAGTAATGTGCCCATCCTTTAGTAATGTCCTCATTCTGGTCCCCTTCTTGTCCCCTATTATGCCATTGGTCACATACACACACACAAAAAATATTCTCACCTGTCCTCCATTCCTGCGGTGTCCCCTTACCTGCTTCTTGCAGACCACAAAGCATTCAACTGAAGTAAAGCGATGACAGCAGCCATGGCCCTGTGCATCGGACACGATCATGGAGGGGTCTATGTGCGGTCTGCAAGATGCAGGTAAGAGGACACTGCAGGAATGGAACACAGGTGAGAATAATATTTGTGGGAACCGCACTCGAGTATAAGCCGAGGGGGTGTTTTCAGCATAAAAAAATGGGCTGAAAAACTCGGTTTATACTCAATTGCATATGGTAACTTTGATTTGCAACTATTTAACATATGATTAGCCATGCATGTTCTTGCCAATGCTTTACTGGGCCAATGGACTCATATACATACAAACAACAAGTATTTCAATTAATAAAATGTAAGGTTTACTGAAACATTATCAACAAAAAATGTATATTATTCTGCACAGCTCTATAAGATACTGTGTGCAGTTCACATATCCTTTTCAACATGACAGATTCCCTTTATTGATAGATTATAATTTACATTCCTTAGTTCAAAGTATATTTTGTATAGTTTTGTGCATTGTTATTTCTGTGCTAAGATATTATAGTCACACACTAGCGTACTTTACATGTAAGAGTGCTCTCTTACGAGTATATTACAACTTTGCCTACATTGTTCTCTGCAGCAGAATGGGATTATTAATGTATTTTTTCAATCATATAACGTTTTTCATCAAGAAAGAGTATCTGTGTCATGAGTGTGTCCTGCATTGATAACACCTCTGGCGAGTCTGGGACCAGAAGGTAACAACGTCTTATTATTCGCAGGTTTAAAACTTGTATTTGTCAAGCTCCTGGTGAGAGAGTGTACGAATAAGCACGAGAGACATGTGCGTTCAGACTGAAGGCCGCTTTACACGCAACAACATCGCTAACGAGATATCGTTGGGGTCACGGAATTCGTGACACACATCCAGACTCGTTAGCGACGTTGTTGCATGTGACACGTACGAGCGACCGCCAGCGATCAAAAATACTCACCTAATCGTTGATCGCTGACACGTCGTTCAAATCCCAAATGTCGTTGCTGCTTTTGGACGCAGGTTGTTCGTCGTTCCTGAGGAAGTACACATTGCTACGTGTGACACCCCAGGAACGACAAACAGCACCGTACCTGCGTCCTCCGGCAACGAGGTGGGCATGTCTTTCATGCTCTACGCTTCTATTGGACGCCTGCCGTGTGACATCGCTGTGACACCACACGAACCGCCCCCTTAGAAAAGAGGCTGTTCGCCGGCCACAGCGACGTTGCTTAGAAGGTAAGTCCGTGTGACGGGTCCTAGCGATATTGTGGGCCACGGGCAGCGATTTGCCCGTGATGCACAAACGACGGGGGCGGGTGCGATCGGCAGCGACAGCAATGTCGCTGCGTGTAATGTGGCCTTAAGAGGTGACTGGCACACGACAAATAATATCACAAACAAAGGGGGACATTGGGGACACAATAACAACTGAGGGCCCAGGAGCTAGTGAGAAGAGAAGTTGGGACACCTCCTATCCTCACCTGCAGCTGTCCCTACTCTCCTTGTCAGTCCCTATACAGTCTCCGCAACTATTGCCAAGCAAGAACCTAATATCCTGAGAAGCCATGTAGACACCCTGACTAGTGAGAGGCATGTGAGGTTAACTAGACCCACCACTGCACTATCAAGCCACAAGGGAAGGAAAGACAGATAGGGGAGACAGCAACAAAAAGGATATAGTCCAATTTTGGGAGAAATCCTCAGCAGAACCTTTCACTAAGGTAGCCAGAATACAACTAGATTGTATAATCTGCAAGCATTGCTGGGAAACACAACTACTTAAACCTAAAGGGGTGTGACTACAAAGCAGCTGCAGCTGACATACACTGCAATGAGCAGCTGGCACCGAAACTGACATTAACTCATAAAGCACCAAAAGAAAGGAAACTTAGTTTAAAAGTAGAGTGCCAGATGGAAATGAGAGGCTCCAGTCCTAAAGCTGTCAATATTCTCTAAAATACTGGGAGACAACCATGACAGTATTTGTGTGAATCTACTTTCTTTTATTGCTATAGGGGTTAAGGACTCTTTCCTATTTGTCTGTTCTTTGTAACCTTAATCTTGGTTGCAGCTCTTTTGTGATCACTCCCCTTCGCTATAAAAGTCATCAGGTGTCTTACCATCTGACGGTTATAGATTTTCATTCTATGCTGTCCAGTTTGGAAGGAGCCTGTCTCTGGAAGAAACTGAGGAGTCGTGACTATTGCAGTTGTGGTGTTTACCTGCATTGGAGTAGTTTGGAGTGGTTTTTTTTTGTGTATTTTCCCTATGTGTGTGTCTCTTACCCATTTTTGTATTTTTGATTATTGCAGTGGTGAGACTAGTGTTCTCACTGGTCTTCTCACTAGCCAGGGTGAGTTCAGGGCAAGTGAGGGCTTTGGCACATGACAGCAACAGGAGGAAGGACCCGTACTTCCAAAGATCAGGTTGTATAATCTTTCTGGTCTTGAAATACAAACTATGAAAGATTATATCTCTGAAAGTCTTGCTAAAGGACATATCAGATCCTCTTCATCTCCTGTGGCAGCAGGGTTCTTTTTTTTCCAAGAAAAAAGACGAAAGGTCTGCCCCCATTTAGATTTTTGCAAGTTGAATCAAATTACCATCCGTGAATCTTATCCTCCCTCGTTCATCCCTGATTTCTTTAATCAGATTGTTGATGATAAATGGTTCCCTAAGTTTGATCTCAGGGGGCTTTTAATCTGATTATAATCAGAGAAGGGGATGCGTGGAAAACGGCCTTTAACACACCTGAAGGGCATTATGAAAACTTAAAGTCCAATAAACAGCAGCAAATATTTGGCACTAGCCTTGCATTAATGAACATGTTTTTTCAGTTGTAAATCAATCCCTTTGTATGGCTTTAAATCAGGTGGTGCAACATTTTAAGGAAAAGCAGTCAAGAAATCTTCCACATAAACAGAAAAAAGTGAAGTGGCACTCACCAAACCTTAAAAGAAAACGTCTTTATTTTTAAACTTTAAAAAACATGCAGGAGAGCGCAGGAGGCATTTGGATGACAGCCGTTTTGCTCTCACAAAGAACTTCAACAGATCCCCACCATGTTATGAAAACTTAGTCATGCCTATTTTGATTTATTCGTCCGACCACAGAACATGTGACGCCCCAGGACTATCAGGTCGTCGCAGGATATTGCACAACCTGCCTTCCCGTGCAATATACACCTCCTTCTTGGTTATGGGTCCCAAACTGTATGGTGTTGCCTACATCACCTAATCAAAGTCCTAGGCACACTCTGCACCACACCCACCAGACACACCAGTGGACGGCCTGAGTGGAATAGGGTCACCCACTTGAGGGGTTGGTTAGAGGAGGTGAGGAGTGTCAGGAACAGGGAGAAGTAGTTTGGAAGTGAAGGAGAGAAGAGGTCAGGAGCTGGGCTCCTGAGTAGTTACCTAGGTGGCAGACGGTGGTCTGGGCCTAGAAGAGGTGGACCCCCAGTCGCAGGGGATCGTGGCAAGGGGCACGGAACTATCGAGGAGGACAGCCGGCGGCCTTGCACCATCACCGGGCTGGGAGCAGGGCACAACAGGGTACGTGGACCCTAGGTCAGGGAGTAGCTTCAGGCAAAACACACACTTGACATCGAATTATCGGTCAAGAATGAAGTGAGTTCACACAATATTATCTATGAAAATTATTTTATTATTAATAAACCTAAAATTACACTTTCAAACAAGAGAGCCACCAGGGGGGCGCAAGATTCCAGATTGTCTACATGTCATATCAATCCTATGTATACATATATAACATATCAGATTGAATCCAAAAACACCGGATAATTGTACTCAATATTTATACATAAATGCTTATTTAAGTCATGAAATTATATCCAATGTCTGTTTATATCAACTGACAGAATATAACAAGGAATAATTGTAAACAGTACTAAGTGTGTAATAAGAAATAATTGAAAGCAGTCCTCAATTAATCATTATGACATATATGGCTGCTTTCAGTGCTTATATAAATATTGCTGCCCAATACATAAACACCTAGACCTTATTTGCCTTCATCAGCGTGAAAATGAGGTAAATCATAAAGACAAACCCCCTAACATTAAATTTGGGGCTGTCACACATACAGCTGAGCTGTCCATCAATACATTAAATCAGCATCCACTGACTTGTATGGACTGCCACTCAGCTGCTGTGTCTCCGTCTTTGATTAACACTGAACCCCCACAGAATCACGCTGATGATGCACAGGCATCAAATGCCAAATAGGTAGTAAAATGTATACCAGGGCAACCAGAGATAACAACCGTTACACAACAAGGTACTTGCATTACATATTCAACAGGTAGAGTTATAGAATAGATACTTACATTGACTGATTCGTCTGGTCATGCACCCCGCCACCCCTGACGTACGTTTCGCCGCTGCTTTCTCAAAAGGGGGCGTCCCCTTTTGAGAAAGCAGCGGCGAAACGTACGTCAGGGGTGGCGGGGTGCATGACCAGACGAATCAGTCAATGTAAGTATCTATTCTATAACTCTACCTGTTGAATATGTAATGCAAGTACCTTGTTGTGTAACGGTTGTTATCTCTGGTTGCCCTGGTATACATTTTACTACCTATTTGGCATTTGATGCCTGTGCATCATCAGCGTGATTCTGTGGGGGTTCAGTGTTAATCAAAGACGGAGACACAGCAGCTGAGTGGCAGTCCATACAAGTCAGTGGATGCTGATTTAATGTATTGATGGACAGCTCAGCTGTATGTGTGACAGCCCCAAATTTAATGTTAGGGGGTTTGTCTTTATGATTTACCTCATTTTCACGCTGATGAAGGCAAATAAGGTCTAGGTGTTTATGTATTGGGCAGCAATATTTATATAAGCACTGAAAGCAGCCATATATGTCATAATGATTAATTGAGGACTGCTTTCAATTATTTCTTATTACACACTTAGTACTGTTTACAATTATTCCTTGTTATATTCTGTCAGTTGATATAAACAGACATTGGATATAATTTCATGACTTAAATAAGCATTTATGTATAAATATTGAGTACAATTATCCGGTGTTTTTGGATTCAATCTGATATGTTATATATGTATACATAGGATTGATATGACATGTAGACAATCTGGAATCTTGCGCCCCCCTGGTGGCTCTCTTGTTTGAAAGTGTAATTTTAGGTTTATTAATAATAAAATAATTTTCATAGATAATATTGTGTGAACTCACTTCATTCTTGACCGATAATTCGATGTCAAGTGTGTGTTTAGTCTAATGGTATAGAAGTGATTATAAGGAAGTGGACTTTGGTGATTAGTAGCTTCAGGCAACCTGACAATTGACCCAACGAGAACGGAGCCTTCAAGATCCGCTCTCCACCCGCTCCAAAATCGGGGTACTAGCACAACGAGGGGGATAGGACTTTCCACACAAACGGTCCAGGAAATCCCTAGTGTGAACCCTGAGAGCAAGCTCCCACACTTAGCCATAGTGGGGAGCGGGACCCGGCAAGTTCCAGACTACCGGGACCAACAGACAAGTAAACTTAGTGCCAGGAGGAAGGTCATGGATCACCAGGCAGCACCATCGGGGACGGGACCCGAACAGGCTCCCCTAAGCGGCAGCTGTATCCAGAACTTTGGTTTATCCAGTTGTCGGTGTCAGCTTTACGGACTGAGTGAGTATGCAAGTGACCCCTTCCCACCACACGGCACTCCCCCTCACCATCACCGAGTCCCGGGGTATCCCCCCTACCCGTGGAGGGTTCTAACACCTGGGTGCCCCATTCCATCACCCCCGGGTACTCCCAACTGCAGCCGTGGTACTCCAAATTACCACATACCACGGGTGGCGTCACAAACTTTAACACAATCCTCTGTAAATACCTCCTTCATTTGAGTGGCCGCACGACCCCCAGGTCCAGAGACCCCTCGAGCCACCGCGAATCCGGATCCGAGCAGCTGGCACGGGGGCAGCACAAACACATCAAATACAAGTCCCGTATTACAGATATGTGATAATAAACTGTATGCAAAACTGCAGGAGATGCAATTTTTGGGCTTCCTGGTGTAATCTGCTGGTTTCCGGATGGATTCTGATAAGGTCCGTGCTATTCTGGAGTGTGATACTCTGGAAAACCTGAAAGCACTACAACACTTTCTGGGGTTTGCTAATTATTATAAAAAGTTAATCCGTAACTTCTCGTTGATTGTCAAATCCCCTCACGGATATGACTAAGAAAGGTACAGTCTTTACAAGGTGGTCCAACCTCACCTGCCAGGCATACTCTTCTTTGAAAAGATGCTTTGGTATGGCACCAAGCTCTTCCAACCCGATATCTGGCAACCATTTATTGTTGAGGTTGATGCATTCGAAGTGGGGCAGTGTTATCTCAGGGGTCATCTCCTAGTAAGTGACATTAATGCGCCTTTTTCTCAAAGACATTATCGCCGGCTGAAAAGAACTACGATATTGACAATAGGGAACTGTTGGCCACTCAACTGGCATTTGAGGAATGGCATGATTTTTTAGAGGGAGCAGCTCACACTATCATTGTGATTACCAATCATAAAAATGTTCTGTACCTGTAGGTGGTTCTTATTTTTTATTTGGTTTAATTTTGTAGTTACCTATCGTCCCAGGGTTAAACATGTCACATCTCAAGCTTTGTCCTGGAGTTTTCCTGGAAGAGGTAGCTCGGATGACTGTCTCTATTTTACAGTAGGGGCGGTCATCTTTACTGTATGTTGTGAGCTCAAGGGTGAGGTGCTGAAGGCTTAGGTGGACACCCCTGCTTCTTACCCCTTATGGAATTTTTTTATACCTTTGCAGTTGCGCCTCAAAATTTTAGAGGTGCATCATAACTTGGTCCTAGTGGGACATCCAGGTAGTAAAGCGACTTTTGACCTCCTTTCCCATCAGCTTTGGTGGCCAAGGTTGCAGAAGGATGTAGTAGTGGATTTTGTGTCTACCTCTAATTTCTGCACAAGTTCTAGGAACCCATATACTCGTCCATATGGGTCTCTCCTATCTTTGATCATACCTAATAGACCATGGACTCATTTATCTATGGACTTTATTACTGACCTTCCTTTGTCCACTGGAAAAATGGTGATCTTAGTAGTGGTGGATAGGTTCAGTAAAATGGCTCATTTCCTACTTTACTTGCTCTCCCTAATGCAAAAACATTAGTGTTTGTTTCTGAGATCGTGAAGCTTCATGAAGTTCCCTCCGATGTGGTATCAGATCAGGGACCCTGTTTGTCTCTAAATTTTGGACGGCGTTTTGTACATCAGTCTTTTTCCTCAGCATTGCATCCCCAATCTATTGCTTAAATCAAAGTTTGGACTTATCTAAGGTGTTTTGTGTCCGATAACCAGGGAAATTGGTTGACTTACGTACCTTTTGGCTACGTTTGTGCTGAATAACTGTCGCAATGAATTCACTGGTAAGCCACCTTTTTTTGGTGCCTAAGGGTTCCATTCTCAGTTCTGTGCTTTCAGTAAGGAAAGGGTCATCGAGGATTCCTGGGGAGTAACGATTTTACTCGTCGCTCTCTTCTATATGGCAAGGAGTACGGAACAACCTGAGGACTATGGGGGATATGTACAAACGCATGGCTGACAAACGACATCTGTCAGGTCTGGACCTGTTTGTGAATGATTACGTATGGTTGTACACTAGGAATATTAAGTTGAAGGTTTCGTCTTGGAAACTGGGTCCTAGATTCATCAGTACGTATAAAGTAATTGCCGTTATTAATTGTGCCCTTTCAGCTTGAGCTACCCCCAGCACTTAAAATACATAACGTTTTTCACAGGTAGTTACTCAAAAATGTTGCCACGCCTCTGTAGCCAAAATCATTATGCTGCCTCCAATTATTGTTGATGGCAATTTTGATTTTCAGGTGGCAAGAATAGACTATTCTCGTTTGGTTCACAGCTCTCTCTAATATTTGAGGCACTGGACATGTAATGGGCAGGAGAAAAGGACTTCAGTACCTGCATTGGAAGTGAATAACAGTAGATTCTTGCTTTCATTCCATGGGTCTCATCCAGACAAGCCCGGTTCTGAGGGTCCATAGGTACTTGGTAGAAGGGGGCTATTGTCATGAGTGTGTCTCGCTCTGAGGGGACCTGTGGCGAGTCTGGGACCAGAAGGTCACAATGCCTTATTGTTCACAGGTTACAACTTGCATTTGAGGTAGTGTATATTCTTTTAGTGCTGTAGGGGTTAAGGACGCTTTCCTATCTGGATGTCCTTTGTAGCCTTAATCTCAGTTACAGCACTTTTGTGACCACTCCCATTTGCTATAATAAGTTAAGTGTCTTACCATCTGACGCCAGTTGTAGATTCTCATTCTATGCTGCCCACTTTAAAAGGAGCCTGTCTCTGGAAAATTCTGAGGAGTAGTGACTATGGCAGCTGTGGTGTTTAGCTGAATTGGAGGAGCTTGGAGTGTTTTCTTTTTTGTGTTTATTTTCCCTTTGTCTATCCCCCTTACCTAGTGTTGTATTATTGCAGTGGTGAGACTAGTGTTCTCACCGACTTTCTCACTAGCCAGAATGAGTTTAGAGCAAGCAAGGGCCAAGACACGTGAATGTGATGGGGAAAAGGACCCATATAGGTGTGTTAGGGAGTATAGGATACAGACTCTGGCCTTCCTTCAATACCTTTCACAGTTACCCTTGTGTTGCCCTGAGTGCTGAGTGTCTTTATGCTTTGGCGTGACAATCTGTGTCAAGCAAATTAGAGAACCTAACATATGAAAGAAATGAATTTGTAGCAAGTGCATAAAATTAGCTAGCCTTAATGTAACTGATAGTGTAGTAGAAAAAACAAGGAAAAACAAAAAACATGAACCAGAGTATACAGTGGCATGCAAAAGTTTGGGTACCTGTGTTAAAAATTACTGTGATTATGAACAGTTAAGCAAGTTGAAGATGAAATAATCTCTAGATGGCATTTAGACCTTAATATTTTTGGGTTCTGGCTCGATTCACTATCAATGTTAGGAAAGGCCAAGTGATGCAAATATCACAGCTTAACAAAAACTCTACCTTTGTGCCAAAAAAAAACAGCAGCCATGGGTTCTTCTAAACAGCTGTCTGTCACTATGAAAATGAAAATAGTGGGGGCCCAAAAAGCAGAAGAATGCTATAAGAAGATAGCAAAGTGTTTTTAAGTTGTCCTTTCCTCAGTTCGAAATGTATTTAAAAAATGGCAGTTAACAGGAACAGTGGAGGTCAAGATAAGGTCTGGAAGACCAAGCAAAATTTCTGTGAGAACTGCTCGTAGGATTGCTAGAGAGGAAAATCAGAACCCCCGGTTGACTGCAAAAGACCTTCAAGAAGATTAGCAGACTCTGAAGTTGTGATACATTGTTCTACTGTTCAGACACATGCACAAATATGGCTTTCATGGAAGAGTCAGCAGAAGAAAACCTCTCCTGCTTCCGCACAATAAAATTCAACATCAGAAGTATGCAAAAGAACATCTAAACAAGCCTAATGCATTTGTAAACAAGTTCTGTGGACTGATGATTTTTGGCCCCAATGATCAAAGGTATGTGTGGAGAAAAAAGTACAGAATTTTAGGAAAAGTTTCGGCATTCTGATGGTTAATGATGAGAAGCACCTCCTTTGGCAAGTATCACAGCTTGTTAACGATTTTGTTGTCAGCCAAGAGTCTTTCAGTTCTTGTTTGAGGGATTTTCATCCATTCTTCCTTAGAAAAGTCTTCCAGTGAGATTCCTGGGTACTCTTGCATGCACTGCTCTTTTGAGGTCTAGCCACAGATTTTCAATGATGTTCAGATGAGGGCACTGTGAGAGTCCTTGTAAAACCTTCAGCTTGCTTTGTTTGAGGTAGTCTATTGTGGATTTTGATGTGTGTATAGGATCATTATCCATTTGTAGAAGCCATCCTCTTTTCATGGGAACTTCAAAGAAGCCTTATTGCTGGGATTATGGTGTGGGTTGGGACCTTCTAGTTTTCATTACCGGTATATTAAAAGCTTGACATTATATTTATTTGGTTGTGGAGTCAGTGATACAGCTATCTCATGGCAGCATATCGGTCAGACAACCGTTAATAACCTCATTGATAGCCAAATTAAGTACAATTAGGTCCAGAAATATTTGGACAGTGACCGAATCTTCGTGATTTGGGCTTTGCATGTCACTGTTTTTATTTAAAATTAAACAGCTGAGATGCAATTGAAGTGGAGACTTTCAGGTTTAACTTAAGAGGTTGAACAAAAATATCTTGAAATGTTTAGGAATTTCAACCATTTATCTACAAAGCCTCCTCATTTCAGGGGCTCAAAAGTAATTGAACAAATTTACTTTACCATAAATAAAATGTTAATTTTTAATACTTTGTAGAGAATTCTTTGCAGGCAATGACTGCATGAAGTCTGGAAGCAATGGGCGTAATCAAACGCTGGGTATACTCCGTTGTGATGCTTTCACTGGCCTTTACTGTAGTTGCTTGTTTGTGGGTCTTTTTCTAGTAAGCTTTGTCTTAAGCATGTGAAATCCATATTTGATAGGGTTAATATCTGATTGACTAGTCCATTGCAGAATATTCCACCTAACTGTCTTAAAAAACTCATTGGTTGCTTTGTATGTTTTGGGTCATTGTCCATCTGTATGAAGAAGCATCGTCTAATCTAAATTGCTGCATTTAGTTGAATCTGAACAGAAAGTATAGCTCTGTACTCTTCAGAATTCATCCAGCTGCTTCTGTCTTCAGTCACAACATCAATAAACACTATTGACCCACTGCAATTGGAAACCATGTATCCCCATGTCATCACACTGCCTAAACTACTGTATGTTTTACAGTGGATGTGGTATGCTTTTGATCATGATTCGTTCCAAGCCTTCCCCATACTTTCTTCTTCCCATCATTCTGGTACAGGTTTATCTTGGTTTCATTTGACCAAAGAATGCTTTTCCATAATTTTTTAGATGTGTTTTTTGGCAAAGTCTAATCTGGCCTTTCTATATTTAAGGCGGATTAATGGTTTGCACCTTGTAATGAACCCTCTGTATTTGCGCTCATGACGTCTTCTCTTAAGGGTATGTTCACATGCGGCATCTTTTTTTTTACCACAAAGATGCAGTGTTTTTGTCTCCAAAAATGCACCAAAATCGCAATGCATTTTTGACGAGTTTTTACCGCGTGTTGCCAAATGCGTTTTTTTTTTTAAAAAATGTTTATTGAAAAAGAGAGAATATGATACAAAATCATGTATAGGTAACTCTATAACACAGTGGCATATTTTCCAGTTGGTGCATGGATACTTCCACATATCGTGGAAATAAAGACAATCGCAATAAGAGATCATGTACACACAATTCTCCATGTGGACTTAAGTAATGGTTCAATGAAAATAAGAATGTTGATTTCTGTAGCACTAAAAACTTGAAAGAAAAAAGAATGTTAAGAAGAAGCAAAGAAGAACTCAGATGAAAGGAAAGACAGATCAGAAAGAGAAAAAGATAGAGAAGAGAAGGGGGAAACAGAAGGGGGAGGGAGGGAAGGAGGGGCTTGGGGGTCTCCCTTGGAACTCAACCGGATTAAGGAGGTCTACATACCACCTCTCAGCAGGGACCGGATCAAGATTGAGCGATGGGTTCCTAAGATGAAAGGATTACCTTGAAATCAGCAGATTCTCTAAATAGAAGCCGCGATGTCCAAGAGCTGAAAGATTTGCTCAGTTGGAGCTCAGAGTGGGAGGATAGTTTCTCCATCCTACAGATGTGATCCATTTCTGCCAACCACTCTAGAATCGTCAGTGTTGCACCCGACTTCCACTTTCTCGGAATGATCGCTCTGGTTGCGGCAACAAAATGACGGCGAAGACCTTGCTTGATCTCTTTGAAACCACCAGGGATCATGGATAAGAGACCGATCCGCGGTGAGCATGTGATTGTCAACCCCGTAATGTGGTTATGAATTTGGAAAACTTTACACCACAGTTCCTGAATTGTCGGACAGGACCACCAGATGTGTAGCATCGATCCATCAGCAACTCCACATCTCCAACAAGTGTCAGGGGCGGTCGGAAAGATTTTGTGTAGCTCCTTCGGACACCTATACCAACGGGAAATGATCTTAAAGTTTATTTCTTGCACTTTACAAGGGAAGCCTATGTACACACATGTACGCTTTTGATCTCTCCAGGTCAAAGGAAGCGCTCCCCACATCTTTCTCCCAGGATTTCACATACCAGACTGGGTCCGAATCGATTGGATCAATCAGAATGGAGTAAATCTGGGAAATTACGTGGAGTGGGGGTTCTAGTTGGATCAAAAGGGATTCAAAGTTGGTAAAGACCCTTGTCAGGTCAGAGGCTAAGCGAGCAGAGGAGATGAACGATTGCAACTGCAGATACAATGAATCACTGGATTTTTTGGTCAGGGAAGGCGGCTCGGAAATGCTGTAAGGTTGGCAGGTAAGGCGCTCCCAACAGGGTAGTTCCAACCCTAGGCTTTTGAGATGAAGACCAGATCATGAACCTGTCCACACCAACGGCCGGCGGAAAGTCTGGATTATCAAAAAGGGGTGTCAGAGGGCCCCATGCTTCAGACAGATTAAAATGAGTGTTAGTTCTGTCCCAAATGCGAAGTAGGTCCCTTGTCAGAGGGGAGTTCAATATGCTCTTAGGTTTTCTAAGTTTTGTGATCCAGGGCAGGGAGGTCAAGGTCCAATCTAAGAGGTTAGCTTCAATAGCCACCCACTGTTTTGTTTCGGCCCCATGAAACCAATCTACTACTCTGGTGAGGATAGCTGATGTATGACATAAGCGAAAATCCCGTCCCCCCTTTTGTCTTTCATCTTGTCAAGCATTTAAAGGCCAGTCAGGGTTCACATTTTTTCCACACAAAAGCTGTCATGATCCATTGAAGTTGGGCAAAGAAGAATCTGGGTACGGCTATAGGAACTGCTTGAAAGAGAAAAAGGAGTTTGGGGAGGACATCCATTTTTAAGACGTTGATACGTCCAAACCAGGACATAGCCCGTAATCTGTAAGCCTGAAGATCAGCATCAATACGCTGTAGTGGTGGTTTATAGTTCAAATTAAATAGATGTGAAGGGTCCGGCGTCAGATAAGTCCCTAGATATTTCAGGGCAGTGGCACACCATTTAAAGGGAAAGGCTTCTAGCATAGAGGATTTACGTTTAGCGGGAAGGGTGATATTTAGGATTTCCGACTTAGAAGTATTAATCTTGAAATTACGAACCACAGCATACCGCTCAAACTCCTTCAGGATAGATGGGAGAGATGTTTCAGGGTTCACGATGTAGAGGAGGAGGTTATCAACATATCGGCCTAGTTTTTGAGTTTTGTTCCTTATGCAGAGCCCGTGAATATTAGGGTTCTTCCTGATGGCTATAGCTAGATGTTCCATCACCAATGCATACAGAAGGGGAGGCAGAGGACAGCCTTGTCAAGTCCCATTTCTGATATTGAATGAGTTGGCTAAAATTCTATTACAGCGAATCTTGGCTGTAGAGAGAGTATACAATGCTAGAACCTTTTCTCTAAAGCTCGGACGGAAACCTGCCCACTCAAGCACACGCCCAAGGAATGGCCAACTAACCCTGTCAAAAGCCTTCTCTGCGTCTACTGACAACACACAGGCTGGTGTTTTTAGCTGCAGCATTTGCGAGATAACAAGAATCGATTTTAATAGTGTTGTCTCTAGCTTCTCTGCCAGGTACAAAGCCTACCTGGTCATTGAGTATCAGTAGCGCTAGAGAAGGACTCAGTCTGTTAGCTAGAAGTTTAGCAAACCGCTTCATGTCCACATTAATAAGAGATATAGGGTGATAGCTTGAGCAGAGCAAGGGGTCCTTGCCCGGCTTGGGGATTACCGTGATAGTAGCATACAGCGATTGTTTCTGGAAGGGATGGTCTTCGGAGATGGAGTTGAAGACCTTACTAAAGGGGGTGTTACACGCAGCGATATCGCTAGCGATATCACTGGTGAAAGAACCCGCTCCGTCGTTTGTGCGTCACGGGCAAATGGCTGCCCGAGGCGCACGATATCGTTAGGAGCTGTCACACGGACTTACCTGCCTAGCGATGTCGCTGTGGCCGGCAAACCGCCTCCTTTCTAAGGGGGCAGTTCGTTCGGCGTCACTAAGTGGCCGCTCAATAGAAGCGGAGGGGCGGAGATGAGCGGCCGTAACATCCCGCCCACCTCCTTCCTTCCGCATTGCCGGCGGCCGCAGGTAAGCTGCAGTTCGTCGCTCTCGAGGTGTCAGACATAGCGATGTGTGGTGCCTCGGGAACGACAAACAACCTGCGTGCTCAACAATCAACGATTTTTTAAAAAGGAATGACGTGTCAACGATGGACGATAAGGTGAGTATTTTCCATCGTTAACGGTCGTTCCTTGCTGTCACATGCAACCACGTCGCTAACGATGCCGGTTTTGTGTCACGGAATCCGTGACCCCGGCGACATATCGTTAGATATGTCGCTGCGTGTGACGGGGCCTTAAGAGAAGGTTCCAGCTCCGTAAGAAAAGATTAGTAAAATTTGGTAGTTAAGCCATCTAGGCCTGGGCTTTGATTGGGGGGAGAAGAGGACACCACTTGGGTGACATCCTCTAGTGTGAACGGGGAATTCAACTCATCAGCCGTTCCTGCTAATAGGGAGGGAAGCGGAGTGTCTAGTAGGTAGTTTTCGATTTTCTCCAGAAGCCGGGAGAGTTGTCATTGATGTTGTATAATATCTCGTAGTACTTCTCAAAGGCCAAAACGACGTCAGTGGGGTGATACACCATTTGTCAGCCTTCTTAATCAATGGGACATACGTTGTCACTGTTTTCGGGTGAATATGTCTTGCCAGGGGACCCCCACACGTATCTGCAAACTCATAAAAAAAACTGTTGGGAGCGTTCTCTAAATTTAGTGTGGGCCAAGTCGAGTACTGCTTTAAGGTCTTCCCTCGTCTTAGTCAGTTTGAGTAAGGTATCCTGCGCAAGAGTCACTTTATGCGTTTGTTCCAAGGAATGGATTTTGGAAAGAAGATCCTCAATCTGTTTAGATTTGTCTCTCGAGTCTAGCTCCATCGCAATTCAGTGCTTCCCATTTAGTTGGAAGTGGGGTATTGTCATCTGCATGGTACTGAAGGAAGTCAGAAATAGTCATAGATATCCTTTCCCTGACATCTGGATCTAGGAGGAGATTAGGGTTGACTCTCCAGTTTCAGGACTTAGAAGGAAAGTCGGGGGATTCAGAGTTACATAGACAGAGGCATGGTCAGATCAAGTCACTGGGCCGATGGAAGCAGCGGGGGACCAGGAGAGCAGGTTATGGCTAATCAGGAAAAAATCGATACGGCTATACGAATTATGTACTGCCGAAAAATGAGAAAAGTCATTGACCGACAGATGGAGTAAACGCCAGATGTTGACAACCCTACTTGAAAGCATAGCAGACCTAAGAGATGCTAGCTGACTGTGTGAAATCACCGACTTACCTGCCGACGTGTCAAGCTTTGGGTTCAGAGGTAAATTAAAATCTTCTCCAATGATCAGATGTCCAGTCGCAAAGGTCTCCAGTCTCCTCAGGAACATAGCCCCGGCAACTGTCTGACCTTTATTAGGGAGATAAAAGTTAGCGACTGTGTATTTTTGGTTATAGAGTACCAAGGTGACAAATAGGAATCTGCCGTGTGGGTCAATGTTAACCTCTGTCACCGTGCATGGAAAATTTTTATGTAGCGCAATACTGACTCCTTTTGATCTCGCCAAGGGGTTGGGAGCATGATGCCAAAGCGGGAAGTATTTGTTGGCTATGGCTGGCACATGACCACACTTAAAGTGAGTCTCTTGTAGCAGGAGTACCTGAACTCCCATTTTGTGCATACCATGCAGGATCTGGTTGCGCTTTTGCGGGGTATTGAACTCTTGTACATTCAGCGATGCAAACTTCAAGGAGACTATAGTGTGTACCGGTGAAGACAGACTTAGGTTTCTAAAATGTAGGGAGTCCCAAGTAGTAGAGGGGTAGGACAGGCGAGGGTCAGAGGAGGAATGAGAGAGGGAGGCAAAACAAGGAAGAAGGCGAGGTAAGAGAGAAAAGAGGGAGTACAAGAGAAAGTAGAGACAGAAAAACTTAAAGAGGAAAGCCTACCAAGAGTATAGGCTGTAGCCTCGCTACTAGGTCGAGGCAAAAAAGACTGTAAAAGGCCCAAGACCTAAATCTGGGTCAGTACAGTCACACTTGAAAAACAAGTGTCCCTAGTGGGGTGTGTCTGGCAACTGAAACTCCACGACCCCCAGACAAACACTCCACCAGGGAGACAGCAACAAAATACAAGAATACATTAGCTAAGATATTTGATAACTGCAATATGGAAACATTGCGATCAATATAGGACCCTCTCCCAGGCAAGAGGGGGGGTGGAAAGGGGGGAAGAGAGGAGAAAAGGGGAAAAGAAGAAGAGGGGAAGGGGGCAAGGAAGGGAAATGCGGGAGGGGGGAGGGTGTGGAAGCACAATGAAAGCCTACTGAGATGAAATATTGCTCATTATGTATACAAATGCCAGGATGAGTCAAATGTTCAGTTATGAACGGATGGGCGAACGCTAGCCTGCAGGTCGTAGGTACTCAGTCCTAGCTACAACATCGTGTCTTACGGAGGAGCAAATCAAGAGAACCATCAGGGCAAAATCACTGCTCAGCCATGCGGGCAAAGAGATAGCCGGGGAAAGAGACAGCCGGGGAAAGAGACAGACCGGCAAAGAGACAGACGGGAAAAAGAGACATACAGAGACAGGTAGACAGGGAAAGAGACAAACGGGGAAAGAGACAGACCTGGAAAGTGACAGACAAGGAAAGAGACATAGAGATAGAGACAGACAGAGACAGGCAGACAGGGAAAGAGATAGGCAGCAAAAGAGACATACAAAGACAGATGGGAAAAGAGACAGACCTGGAAAAGAGCCAGACCTGGAAAAGATTTAGGAGTACTTTGCACGATGCGACATCGCTACTGCGATCTCGTCGGGGTCAAATCAAAAGTGACGCACATCCGGCGTCGGTAACGACGTCGCAACGTGTAAAGCCTAGATGCACCAATAAACGATCGCAAAAGCGTCGAAAATCGGTGATCTGTGTAGAGTCGGTCATAGCTGCAGCGACAAGTACGATGTTGTTCCTCGTTCCTGCGGCAGCACACATCGCTGTGTATGAAGCTGCAGGAGCAAGGAACATCTCCTTACCTGCGTCCCGCCTGCAATGAGGAAGGAAGGAGGTGGGCGGGATGTTTACATCACGCTCATCTCCGCCTCTCCGCTTCTATTGGCCGCCTGCCGTGTGACGTCGCTGTGACGCCGCACGACCCGCCCCCTAAGGAAGGAGGCGGGTCACTGGCTTGAGCGACGTTGCAGGGCAGGTAAGTGCGTGTGAAGCTATCATAAGATATCGCATCTGCGACGGGGGTGGGGACTATAGCGCTCGGCATCGCTACAGTCGGCTAGCGATGTCGCAACGTGCAAAGTACCCCTTAGACCTGGAAAAGAGACAGACCTGGGAAAGAGACAGACCCGGGAAAGAGACAGACCCGGGAAAGGGACAGACCCGGGAAAGAGACAGACCCGGAAAGAGACAGACCTGGAAAGAGACAGACCTGGAAAGAGACAGACGGACCGGGAAAGAGACAGACAGAGAGACAGGGAAAGAGATGGGGAAAGAGACAGATGAGGAAAGAGACAGACAGAGACAGGAAAGAGACGGAAAAAGAGACAGAGAAAGACAGATGGGGAAAGAGACAGACAGGGAAAGAGACAGACGGAAAAAGAGACAGATAGGGATAGAGAGAGACAAACAGACAGAGATAGAGACAGACATACACAGACAGACACAGAGATAGAGAGAGACTAATACAGAGACAGAGAGATAGACACAGAGATCTAGACACAGACAGACACACAGAGACAGACAGGGAAAGAGACAGAAAGACAGACAGACAGGGACAGACAGAGTCTGTCTATCCCGGGCAACGCCCGGGTACCACAGCTAGTATATATATATATATATATATATATATATTCATATATATATATATATATATATATATATATATATACATACAAACTTTTTTTTCTATTTAATATGTTTTTTGAACAGCTAAAATGTCAAAATGTATGTCACTTTCCAAATATATCTGGAACTAACTGTAAATGTATGTATTTCTGCACATGGTGCTCAATACTGAATAAAGAAAGATGTTTTGAAAACTTTGTTTCCATTTTTCATTATTTACATATCGTTAGCATGTCTATTCACCCTGTAATTTGCATAACTCCATGACTTTTCCATTTTTTGTTTTGCAATTTCAATGTTGAGGAGTGTACTTTTGTAATGCCATGTTAATAACAATTCAGACTATACAATACTTTTTTGAACCAAATATGGCAACATGTATATAGAAAAAAAAAATATTATGCCACAAGCACCTTTCTGAACTCTTTTTCAGCTTTGTGGTCCAGACTTGGTCCACTATGTTCGTTTACAGTACGGACCAAAAGTTTGGACACACCTTCTCATCTCTAGAACAACTATTAAGAGGAGACTTTGTGGATCAGGCCTTCATGGTAAAATAGCTGCTAGGAAACCACTGCTAAGGACAGGCAACAAGCAGAAGAGACTTGTTTGGGCTAAAGAACACAAGGAATGGACATTAGACCAGTAGAAATCTGTGCTTTGGTCTGATGAGTCGAAATTTGAGATCTTTGGATCAAACCATTTACATGCCTGGTTCCCACCGTGAAGCATGGAGAAGGAGGTGAGATGGTGTGGGGGTACTTTGCTGGTGACACTGTTGGTTTTTTTTTCAAAATTGAAGGCATACTGAACCAGCATGTCTACCACAGCATCTTGCAGCGGCATGCTATTCCTTCCGGTTTGAGTTTAGTTGGACCATGTTACGGGGGGCTGTCTGATAATAACCGAAAGGAGTATCAGACAGTCAGGGTCCACCGTGCAAAGACTTTGCTGCAGACTATGGCAGAGTGCAATACCTCTGTTAACTCACAGTAGGATATAATAAGAAAGTAAAGCAATTCCTCCCTTACTTGGAGGGTGTGTGGAATGATCTCTGTTAATAATCACAGAGACAAAGGCAATGTGTGCGAAATGGCACCTACCTAGGTCCGCTCTTCTAGTGGTGCAAAAGAGACGAACAGCAGCGTAAGCCGCACAAAGCTCCTACCTGCGTTCGCTCCACTAGTGTGCGAGGACACGAACCACTAGATATGGCACCTGCCTAGGTCCGCTCTTCTAGTGGTGCAAAAGAGACGAACAGCAGCGTAAGCTGCACAAAGCTCCTACCTCTGTTCGCTCCCCTAGTGTGCGAGGATACGAACAACTGCCAGACGCAGTATAAGGAACGTTACCCTAGCGGCAACGTCCACCTACGAGTAGAATCACAAGGCCCAGCCAGACCATGTGCCTCAGGCACCTGCCTATGTCCGCTCCCCTAAGAGGTAAGGATACGGACAGCAGCCGAAGCTGTAAGGTATAAGAACGCTACCCTGCCGGTAGCGCTCACCTAGCATAGACAGAGGAATGCCTAGAGGAACGCGCACAGAGCGTCTACTCATATGCATGAACCAAGAGGACTGAGCACCATGCGGCGTGTGTCAGGGTCTTATATAGACTCTGTGCCTCATCCAAGATGGAGGACACCAGAGCCAATCCGCTGCCAGAATGACAGGAGTGACGTCATGCTGGCCTATCACCGAGCAAGACGTCACAAGCACATGACCAGCGACCAATCGGCATAGAAGGTGTCAGAGACATGTGACCTCGTGTCAGCGATGATGTCACCCGCACATGTGCAATGGCTTCAAGATTGGACTTAGTCTCCGGCGCTCGCACATGTGCAGTAGCAAGAAATCTGGACTTAGTCTCCAGCGCTCGCACATGTGCAGTAGCAAGAAATCTGGACTTAGTCTCCAGCGCTCGCACATGTGCAGTAGCAAGAAATCTGGACTTAGTCTCCAGTGCTCACACATGTGCAGTAGCAAGAAATCTGGACTTAGTCTCCAGTGCTCGCAGCAACCGTAACAGTACCTCCCCCTCAAGGGCCTCCCTCCCGGCGACGCAGATAATCGGCAACTAAGTCGGGAGCATGGACAGCCTCCTCAGGCTCCCAAGAGCGATGTTCCGGGCCATAGCCCTCCCAATCTATCAAGAAGAACCTGCGCCCTCTAACCATCTTAGAACCAACTATGGCTCGTACCTCATAGCTAGAGCGAGAGGAATCAGAGGCAGGAGAGTGCACTTCACGAGCGTGAGGTAAAATAGCCGGCTTTAGCAGTGAGACATGGAATTTGTCATGAATCCTAAGATGGACAGGTAACTTCAATTGATAGACTACAGGATTTACCTGTCGAAGAACCTCATAAGGACCCAGGAAGCGAGGAGCAAATTTGACAGAGCTCACTCTAAGTCTCACGTGTTTTGCAGAGAGCCACACAAAGTCCCCTGGAGAAAAGACAGGAGCCGGGCGACGAAACCGATCGGACACCGTCTTCATACGGTCCTTAGCTGCTTGGATCGACTCTTGAGTCCGATCCCAAACCTCTCTGGCATTAGTTGCCCAGTCGGCCACAAGAGGAGGAGGTGCAGCAGCGGGAAACGGTACCGGTACCCTAGGGTGTTGCCCATTATTGAGTACGAACGGTGTCTGCCCAGTGGCCTCAGCCAGCGAATTGTTAAGGGCAAATTCTGCCCAGGGTAGGAGGGAGGACCAGTTATCGTGGTTCTCAGCAACAAAGTGTCGAAGGTATATAATCATAGATTGATTGGTACGTTCAACCAAACCATTGGTCTCCGGATGGTATGCCGAAGAGAGATTCAACTCAATTTGCAGAAGGCTACAAAGATCTCGCCAGAAACGGGAAGTAAATTGCGGGCCTCTATCACAAATGATACGATCTGGCATCCCGTGAAGCCTAAAGACATGCTTGAGGAATAGAAAAAAACCAAGGAGAAAAATTGTAGGAAAAATACCCTGACTATAAATAAATAAATTGCAAGTGCTTAATAACAGGGTACTTAGTATATACATTTTTGCAAAAAGGTAAGAAGCTGTCTCACCTCGTCACGGTGTACCCATCTGAGACAGTCCCTAACCTACTAAAGTTAAAAACATATTCTGTACCTGACTTGTGTCATGTCCAAAACTTCAATATGAATGGTAAAGTGGTCAGCTGGGTCCCAGATTAAACACACAGCAAAAAGTGAGACGCAGGTAATTGTTCAGCCTCAGTATCAGGAGGGCTGCACCCCCAACTTGCATTAACGCAAGATAACAGACAAAAAACACAAAAAAACTGAGCTGTAACAAAAGTTCAATAAACATGCAACATTACAAGCATGTGAATTGCAGCCTCAAGACTAGAAAAAAACCAAGGAGAAAAATTGTAGGAAAAATACCCTGACTATAAATAAATAAATTGCAAGTGCTTAATAACAGGGTACTTAGTATATACATTTTTGCAAAAAGGTAAGAAGCTGTCTCACCTCGTCACGGTGTACCCATCTGAGACAGTCCCTAACCTACTAAAGTTAAAAACATATTCTGTACCTGACTTGTGTCATGTCCAAAACTTCAATATGAATGGTAAAGTGGTCAGCTGGGTCCCAGATTAAATACACAGCAAAAAGTGAGACGCAGGTAATTGTTCAGCCTCAGTATCAGGAGGGCTGCACCCCCAACTTGCATTAACGCAAGATAACAGACAAAAAACACAAAAAAACTGAGCTGTAACAAAAGTTCAATAAACATGCAACATTACAAGCATGTGAATTGCAGCCTCAAGACTAGAAAAAAACCAAGGAGAAAAATTGTAGGAAAAATACCCTGACTATAAATAAATAAATTGCAAGTGCTTAATAACAGGGTACTTAGTATATACATTTTTGCAAAAAGGTAAGAAGCTGTCTCACCTCGTCACGGTGTACCCATCTGAGACAGTCCCTAACCTACTAAAGTTAAAAACATATTCTGTACCTGACTTGTGTCATGTCCAAAACTTCAATATGAATGGTAAAGTGGTCAGCTGGGTCCCAGATTAAACACACAGCAAAAAGTGAGACGCAGGTAATTGTTCAGCCTCAGTATCAGGAGGGCTGCACCCCCAACTTGCATTAACGCAAGATAACAGACAAAAAACACAAAAAAACTGAGCTGTAACAAAAGTTCAATAAACATGCAACATTACAAGCATGTGAATTGCAGCCTCAAGACTAGAAAAAAACCAAGGAGAAAAATTGTAGGAAAAATACCCTGACTATAAATAAATAAATTGCAAGTGCTTAATAACAGGGTACTTAGTATATACATTTTTGCAAAAAGGTAAGAAGCTGTCTCACCTCGTCACGGTGTACCCATCTGAGACAGTCCCTAACCTACTAAAGTTAAAAACATATTCTGTACCTGACTTGTGTCATGTCCAAAACTTCAATATGAATGGTAAAGTGGTCAGCTGGGTCCCAGATTAAACACACAGCAAAAAGTGAGACGCAGGTAATTGTTCAGCCTCAGTATCAGGAGGGCTGCACCCCCAACTTGCATTAACGCAAGATAACAGACAAAAAACACAAAAAAACTGAGCTGTAACAAAAGTTCAATAAACATGCAACATTACAAGCATGTGAATTGCAGCCTCAAGACTAGAAAAAAACCAAGGAGAAAAATTGTAGGAAAAATACCCTGACTATAAATAAATAAATTGCAAGTGCTTAATAACAGGGTACTTAGTATATACATTTTTGCAAAAAGGTAAGAAGCTGTCTCACCTCGTCACGGTGTACCCATCTGAGACAGTCCCTAACCTACTAAAGTTAAAAACATATTCTGTACCTGACTTGTGTCATGTCCAAAACTTCAATATGAATGGTAAAGTGGTCAGCTGGGTCCCAGATTAAACACACAGCAAAAAGTGAGACGCAGGTAATTGTTCAGCCTCAGTATCAGGAGGGCTGCACCCCCAACTTGCATTAACGCAAGATAACAGACAAAAAACACAAAAAAACTGAGCTGTAACAAAAGTTCAACAAACATGCAACATTACAAGCATGTGAATTGCAGCCTCAAGACTAGAAAAAAACCAAGGAGAAAAATTGTAGGAAAAATACCCTGACTATAAATAAATAAATTGCAAGTGCTTAATAACAGGGTACTTAGTATATACATTTTTGCAAAAAGGTAAGAAGCTGTCTCACCTCGTCACGGTGTACCCATCTGAGACAGTCCCTAACCTACTAAAGTTAAAAACATATTCTGTACCTGACTTGTGTCATGTCCAAAACTTCAATATGAATGGTAAAGTGGTCAGCTGGGTCCCAGATTTAACACACAGCAAAAAGTGAGACGCAGGTAATTGTTCAGTCTCAGTATCAGGAGGGCTGCACCCCCAACTTGCATTAACGCAAGATAACAGACAAAAAACACAAAAAAACTGAGCTGTAACAAAAGTTCAATAAACATGCAACATTACAAGCATGTGAATTGCAGCCTCAAGACTAGAAAAAAACCAAGGAGAAAAATTGTAGGAAAAATACCCTGACTATAAATAAATAAATTGCAAGTGCTTAATAACAGGGTACTTAGTATATACATTTTTGCAAAAAGGTAAGAAGCTGTCTCACCTCGTCACGGTGTACCCATCTGAGACAGTCCCTAACCTACTAAAGTTAAAAACATATTCTGTACCTGACTTGTGTCATGTCCAAAACTTCAATATGAATGGTAAAGTGGTCAGCTGGGTCCCAGATTAAACACACAGCAAAAAGTGAGACGCAGGTAATTGTTCAGCCTCAGTATCAGGAGGGCTGCACCCCCAACTTGCATTAACGCAAGATAACAGACAAAAAACACAAAAAAACTGAGCTGTAACAAAAGTTCAATAAACATGCAACCACTTTACCATTCATATTGAAGTTTTGGACATGACACAAGTCAGGTACAGAATATGTTTTTAACTTTAGTAGGTTAGGGACTGTCTCAGATGGGTACACCGTGACGAGGTGAGACAGCTTCTTACCTTTTTGCAAAAATGTATATACTAAGTACCCTGTTATTAAGCACTTGCAATTTATTTATTTATAGTCAGGGTATTTTTCCTACAATTTTTCTCCTTGGTTTTTTTCTAGTCTTGAGGCTGCAATTCACATGCTTGTAATGTTGCATGTTTATTGAACTTTTGTTACAGCTCAGTTTTTTTGTGTTTTATGCTTGAGGAATAGTTTGGCTAGTACCCTGGAAGATGGGATTCTCGATAACGGTACGAGATGAACCATCCGGGAGAAATGGTCCGTAATGACCCACACAAATCTATGTCCCTGTGAACATGGAAGATCACCCACAAAGTCCATGCCTACCACCTCCCATGGTCTATCTGGCACTGGTAAAGGATGCAAGAGCCCAGCCGGTCTCTGCCGTAATGGACGGTTGCGAGCACACGAGTAGCAGGAACCGACATATCTCTTGACGTGGCTGGCTAAGTGTGGCCACCAATACCACCTCTCCAGTAACTCTCGTGTCCGCCTAATACCAAAATGCCCACCCACCTTTGAGGTGTGGGCCCATGACAGTATATCATTCTGTCGATCAGGCGGAACAAAGGTCTTGCCCGGTGGGATTTGGTCTAACGTCACAGGGGAGAGCGTATGAAAAACCCTGGAGGGAAGGATAAGACGAGGTTCGTCAATCTCTTCCTGGGTAGAAAGCATAGAGCGAGACAGGGCGTCTGCCTTGTTATTCTTACTCCCAGACAAATAGTTGATGGAGAAGTGAAAGCGGGAGAAAAACAAGGACCAGCGGGCTTGGCGAGGATTCAGACGCTGAGCGGTTTGTAAGTACGTCAGATTCTTATGGTCTGTATAGACCTGGAAAGGATGTTTCGCTCCTTCCAGCAAGTGACGCCACTCCTCCAAGGCTAATCTCAAGGCGAGCAGTTCCCTATCCCCAATGGTATAGTTTCTCTCTGCCGGTGAAAAGGTTTTAGCAAAGAAGAAACACGGCCTTTTTCTACCTGCACCGTTCTTTTGATACAAGACCGCACCAGCACCCACTGAAGAGGCATCAACCTCTAAGAGGAAGGGCTTACTCTCATCGGGTCTTTGAAGAACGGGAGCAGTTGAAAAGTGTCTTTTTACTGCCTCAAAAGCCTGAGATGTCTCAGTAGACCAGGCTTTGGGATTAGCACCTTTCTTAGTCAAGGCCACCAAAGGGGCCACCAAAGTAGAAAAATGGGGTATGAACTGCCTGTAATAATTTATGAATCCTAAGAAGCGTTGCACCGCCTTCAAGGAATGAGGTTCGGACCATTGCAGGACAGCAGAGAGCTTCGCAGGATCCATAGCCAGACCCTCTTGTGAGATAATGTAACCCAAAAAAGGCAATGAGGACTGCTCGAATACACATTTCTCGAGTTTAGCAAACAATGAGTGCTCCCTTAAACGGGAAAGGACACGAACGACATCCTGACGATGAGTCTCCAGATCAGGAGAAAAAATCAGGATGTCGTCCAGATACACCACTACTGAGGATAACAGTAAATCCCTGAACACATCATTTACGAAGTCCTGAAATACTGCGGGTGCATTACATAACCCAAAAGGCATGACGAGGTATTCATAGTGACCGTCTCGGGTGTTAAAAGCGGTCTTCCATTCGTCACCCTTTCGAATTCGTACCAAGTTATACGCACCCCGCAGATCCAACTTCGTAAAAACTTGAGCTCCTCTCAGTCTGTCAAAGAGCTCCGAAATTAAAGGTAATGGGTATTTGTTCTTTATTGTGATTGCGTTGAGACCCCTGTAATCTATGCAGGGACGCAAATCACCCTCTTTCTTCCGAACAAAGAAAAACCCAGCTCCCGCGGGAGAGACAGACTTACGAATGAACCCCTTCTCTAAGCTCTCTCTTATATAGGTCGACATGGCCTCCGACTCAGGTATCGACAGGGGGTAAACCCTGCCTTTAGGTGGAACCGAACCTGGGATAAGGTCTATGGCACAGTCATACGGCCTATGGGGTGGAAGAACCTCAGCACCCTGTTTGGAGAACACGTCAGCGAAATCCAAATAGGGTGTAGGTATGGGAGAGAGATCAGTTGATGCAACCGCAACGACCTTAGGTGGTAAGGGAAGACATCGGGACTTACATTTCGAACCCCAACTAATAATGCTGTCAGACTCCCAGTCAATGTGAGGAGCATGAGTCCGAAGCCATGGAAGACCCAGAAGGACGTCGTCTATACCCTCAGGTAAAACAAGAAAAGAAATCTCCTCTATGTGACCCTGAGACAGGGAAAGGCGCAAGGGAACTGTCCTCAATGTAATGGAGTCAGACAACATAGTTCCATTAACAACACGGACAGGAATAGGCGCCTCTAACATGATAGAGGGAATATTGTGTCCCTTTACAAATCCTGAGGACACAAAAATCCCGTCAGCTCCGGAATCCACAAAAGCCATAATAGGCCATGTATTCTCAGATAACGAGAGCTGACCTGGGATACAACACTTAGAGGGTGCAGAAGACGTCTCTAGTAACCCCCCTCTAATGGTTACTAGACCAGGGAGTTTCCCTGACGACTAGGACACTTGTTGGCATAGTGCCCAGCCTGACGACATACGTAACATATAGGAGGACCAGACTTGCGTAGTCTGGAGAACGTATGACCTAACTCCATAGGAGTGGGAGATGTTTCAGATGCTGAGGAAGATGGTAGTGGACCCTCAACAACTGGAATAGCCCGATGCTTAGGGCGTGAGGAAGAGACCTCGAGTCTACGTTCCTTGTGGCGTATATCGATCCTCGTTGCTACTGTGATCAAGTCCTCCAGAGAAGCAGGGACCTCACGAGTAGCAAGGGCATCCTTGACATAGCCTGCCAACCCTCTCCAGAAGATAGGAATCAACACCTTCTCTGGCCAATCTAGTTCTGCCACCAGAGTTCTAAAAGCAATGGCATAAGAACTAGTGGATAACGAACCCTGAGATAGATCTAACAGTCTCAGGGCCGCATCATGGGTAACCTGCGGACCCATGAATACCGCCTTAAGAGCATCAAGAAAGTCTTGATGTCTCAGAGTAACCACATCAGAGCGCTCCCATAGGGGAGTCGCCCATTCTAAGGCTTTGTCCTGAAGTAAGGAGATGATAAAGCCTACTCTGGACCTCTCCGTAGAGAAGCGAGAAGAGTTAACCTCTAGGTGTATCTGACACTGACTAATGAAACCACGACATGATCTGGCATCGCCAGAATATCTGTTTGGTAGAGCAAGTCGAGGATCATGTGCAGATGTCACCATGGTCTGAGGTTTATCCTCTATACTCTTGAGCCGTGACTCAAGTACTTGTATGTAACGGTGTAACTGCTGATATTCTGCCATAACTGCCAGACCCTTGGCTCAGTCCTAATGTTACGGGGGGCTGTCTGATAATAACCGAAAGGAGTATCAGACAGTCAGGGTCCACCGTGCAAAGACTTTGCTGCAGACTATGGCAGAGTGCAATACCTCTGTTAACTCACAGTAGGATATAATAAGAAAGTAAAGCAATTCCTCCCTTACTTGGAGGGTGTGTGGAATGATCTCTGTTAATAATCACAGAGACAAAGGCAATGTGTGCGAAATGGCACCTACCTAGGTCCGCTCTTCTAGTGGTGCAAAAGAGACGAACAGCAGCGTAAGCCGCACAAAGCTCCTACCTGCGTTCGCTCCACTAGTGTGCGAGGACACGAACCACTAGATATGGCACCTGCCTAGGTCCGCTCTTCTAGTGGTGCAAAAGAGACGAACAGCAGCGTAAGCCGCACAAAGCTCCTACCTCTGTTCGCTCCCCTAGTGTGCGAGGATACGAACAACTGCCAGACGCAGTATAAGGAACGTTACCCTAGCGGCAACGTCCACCTACGAGTAGAATCACAAGGCCCAGCCAGACCATGTGCCTCAGGCACCTGCCTATGTCCGCTCCCCTAAGAGGTAAGGATACGGACAGCAGCCGAAGCTGTAAGGTATAAGAACGCTACCCTGCTGGTAGCGCTCACCTAGCATAGACAGAGGAATGCCTAGAGGAACGCGCACAGAGCGTCTACTCATATGCATGAACCAAGAGGACTGAGCACCATGCGGCGTGTGTCAGGGTCTTATATAGACTCTGTGCCTCATCCAAGATGGAGGACACCAGAGCCAATCCGCTGCCAGAATGACAGGAGTGACGTCATGCTGGCCTATCACCGAGCAAGACGTCACAAGCACATGACCAGCGACCAATCGGCATAGAAGGTGTCAGAGACATGTGACCTCGTGTCAGCGATGATGTCACCCGCACATGTGCAATGGCTCCAAGATTGAACTTAGTCTCCGGCGCTCGCACATGTGCAGTAGCAAGAAATCTGGACTTAGTCTCCAGCGCTCGCACATGTGCAGTAGCAAGAAATCTGGACTTAGTCTCCAGCGCTCGCACATGTGCAGTAGCAAGAAATCTGGACTTAGTCTCCAGTGCTCGCACATGTGCAGTAGCAAGAAATCTGGACTTAGTCTCCAGTGCTCGCAGCAACCGTAACAGACCATCATTTATTTTTCAACAGGACAAGGACCCCAAACACACCTCCAGGCTGTGTAAGGGCTATTTGACTAAGAAGGAGAGTGACGGGGTGTTATGCCATATGACCTGGCCTCCACAGGCACCAGACCTGAACCCAATTGAGATGATTTGGGGTGAGCTGGCCCGCAGAGTGAAGGCAAAGGGCCAACAAGTGCTAAGCATTTCTGGGAACTCCTTCAAGACTGTTGGAAAACCATTTACGGTGACTACCTCTTGAAGCTCATCAAGAGAATGCCAAGAGTGTGCAAAGCAGTAATCAAAGCAAAAGGTGGCTACTTTGAAGAACCTAGAATATAAGACATATTTTCAGTTGTTTCACACTTCTTTAAGTATTTCATTCCACATGTTTTCATTCATAGTTTTGATGTCTTCAATGTGAATCTACAATTTTTAGACTCATAAAAATAAAGAAAACTATTTGAATGAGAAGTGTGTCCAAACGTTTAGTCTGTACTGTATGTGCTGTTTTTAAAAAATGGACCTAGGTCATTTTTAGTGATAAATTTATTAAGTTATTTTTAGGACTTTTTTTATACAGGGCAGCACGGTGGCTCAGTGGTTAGCACTGCAGTCTTGCAGCGCTGGGGTCCTGGGTTCAAATCCCACCAAAAACACCATCTGCAAGGAGTTTGTATGTTCTCCCCGTGTTTGCGTGGGTTTCCTCCGGGTTCTCCGGTTTCCTCCCATACTCCAAAAGACATACAGATAGGGACTCTAGATTGTGAGCCCCAATGGGGACAGCGTTCCTGATGTATGTAAAGCACTGCGGAATATGTTAGCGCTATATAAAGATTTGATTTTTTATATAAATATATACACCTGTTGCTATATTTGGTTTATTCTACCCAGGTATTTTTCTGGAAGTACTGTTCCACGGTTAGTGGTATCGTGCTATTCAGTTAGTTAGACAATACTTTTTTGACTGCCAATTTCATAAAAGAAAAATAATGCCAAAATAAATTTTTATACCCTGCCTCCAGAAACAATAAATTAAATGACAGGAAGAACGGAGTATATATGGTGCAAAATTATAACAAAGTTTATTAAGGTGCATGATAAAATGATACACAAACAATCAGGGCCATGATTAAAAAACAAGATTAAGACCACATGGAAGGGTAAATGTTCTATGGGGCTCAAGATGCCTTAAATAAACACTAATTATGGAGTCATGGGGAGCATGGAGTAGCTCATGAGGGTAAGATAATATTCAATACAAAACGGTCACAGTTCATTAAGATACACCAGAAGTAAATATTATAAATGGTAACCCATCATAAATAAACATTTAAAGTGCATGTGCTAGATCACAATAATGGTAGACACCATGAAAGTGGTAATAAGGCAATTGCCCTGGTAAGATTAGTGTCATTAAGGACAAGGAGAGCTCCCAGAGGGATAGTACCACCCAGCCTGCCCTAAAGCCATCCTTCAACGTACGTTTCGCTTGATAACAGAATCACAGTGGCTCCAGCTTCATCAGGAAGAGGCGATATGTTTGGCCGACTGATTTTCAAACTTGTCGCTGGAGGAGCAAATTCGTCGCATCCGTAGGAACTGAGTCGTGGGGATAGCTTATATGGTAGAAACAATAGTATAAAAAAGCATAAAACCAGGTACAGTGGGTGAAATAAATATTGAATACGTCAACAATTTTCTAAGTAAACGTATTTCTAAAAGAGCTATTCACATGAATTTCTCACCAAATATTGGTAACAACCCATCCAATCCACTCAGGCAAAGAAATGAAAACATAGCTGTCTATAAATTAACTTATGTGTGGATGAGAAAACACATAAGGAAAAATTATTGAACACGCTTATTGAAATGTATTTAATACTTTGTACAAAAGCTTTTGTTGGTGATGACAGCTGCAAGATGCTGTCATGATCGTTTCTCTGTTGCAGTGTTTTGTGACAAGTTCTGCGTCAGAGTCTCACTTTATCATGTGAGACTCTGCTGATTAAATGGATTCACTTTCCTTTGGGGAGGAGAGGGTTAATGTCAGTTTACCTTCCAGCAGCTCCTGACTCCTGGTCAGTGTTTCCAGTTGGGACCACACCAGGTCCTATATATACCCTCTACTTCCACCAGAGAGTGCTGGTTATTTTCATTCAGTTGGTAGCTTGGCCAGGAGGAGAATGGAGCTAGAGAAACCCTCTCTCAGTTGTACTTTTGGCTGCAGAATTGGTGTTTTCAGGAGCATTGCTAGGTGTGCTTGTTAAGGTTTGGAAGTTACCCAGTAGTCTGTTTACTCCCCCCCTTTTATGTTGTTTCCCCTCGTGCACTTTTAGTGGTTCCTTTATGTGTGGTTGCCGTGTGTACAAGTTGTTGTAGTTGTTACCCCTGTTTTGTCCATATTTGTCAGGGGGGTGTTCACTTCTGTTCTTGTCCCTTCCCCCTGGGTGGTGGGTTGTGGGGGTAGTCTTATCATTAGGGACAAGGACAGGAGATAGGGCCTAGGTTGGAGGCCCAAACCTCCCTACCTTCAAGGGTACCTCCAGGTGTTAGGGTGAGTGCAGGAGTCCAAGCCTTAGGGCCAGTATAGGTTTTCCTGTGTTTCCATAGCTACTCATGACAGACGCCTCCTGTATGGAAAAACTAGTGGGATACATTTGTGGCACCCCTGCGGCTTCAGTCACCACAGGGTACTGCACCTCACCCAAGGTGCAGTATTCATCTCTGATACAGAGGAGGTTGTCACTGGTAATCACCTCTAACACACTCATCCAACACATAAACACGGGAGCTCTTCCACTTGGACTGGGCTAGGGTAGGTGCTGGTGTGGCCATCATGAGGTATGGGACCTCTTGCCCACTAGTTTGAGCAACCCGGGAGGCAGGGCACCAACAGGGGAAGTCAAGAGCCATCATACACATTATGGAGTAGGAGTTAACGTCGGGCGCAGCAAGCGCCAGGTCGCACTCAGGAAGAGAGACAAGCAAGGACATGGACAGTTCGGGTCCCGTAGTCTGGAGCTGGAGGCTCGACCCGGGTTCTTAGGAAAGAAGGAGGATCTCAGGGTTCGCGGGGAGTGCAGAAGGCACCTGTGACCCGTTCCACGGCCCAGGAGCTGGGGTGGAGGGAAACCATCGAAAGGTGATGCACAGAAGGAAACACCAGCCTCGACCTCCGAAGTATCCGGAATCAGCTGAAACCCATCACAGCGCAACTCGGTACTCCAATGGCAGCGTGTTTTCAGTGAGTAAAAGAACTTGAACTGCACACTCTGTGTCGTCCCATCACTGCCGGTGCTCGCATCATCGCGCCTCTTCGCCATAGGCGACCATTACCACCATCATCCTCCCCACCGGGGCCTGAGCTCTGCCTGTGGAGAGCTGTATCATCTGAGCTGCGTTACCATCCACCCCGGAGAAGACTACCCGCAGCGGCGGCTAATACTGGCTGAACACCACAGGTGGCGTCACGAACAACTAATCCCATCACCCTCATCTTTATTGACACTGCCGGGGTCATGGAACCGGGCAATGTCACCGCGGCAGCCAAGGAGAAGTACTGCGGCCCAGTGATGGATAACCCTGAGACCCTGTGGGCGCATCACATTGCTGAAGTGTGATGTTGGCCCATTCTATCACACACTTAAAATCCTGAAGGATCCATGGGCTTCTTCTATGAACTCTGAGCTTTAGTTCCTTCTTCCATTTTTCTATTGGATTCAGGTCCGGTGATTGGCTGGGCCATTATAGCTGCTTTATTTTCTGAAACCAATTGATAGTTTCCTTGGCTGTGTGTTTTAGATCCTTGTCTTGTTAAAATGTCCACCTTTGCTTCATCTAGATGTCAACAGATTTTTACAAAACAATGTCTTGACACTTTTGGCCATCCTTCTTTCAATTATATGAAGTTTGCCAGTGCTGTATGCTAAACAACAGCCCCACACCATGATTTTCCTACCTCCAGACTTCACTGTTGGTATGGAGTTTTTGAGTAAGTATTTTGGCATCCAGAGAATTCAAATTTGGTCTCAACTGACCAGACTATATTCTCCCAGTATATCACAGGCTTGTCTAAATGTTCTTGTGCAAACTTTAAATGTGCTTGAACATTCTTTTCGTTCAGCAATAGTTTTGAGTGATTAGCATGCATACAGGTCATAGAGGTTGAGGGAATTACTAATTGTTTTCTTTGAAACAATTGAACCTGCTGATTCCAGATCTTCCTATAGCTTTCCATAAGTGGTCCTTTGCTTTTGGACAACTCTTCTGAAATCTTGTGGGGAGCACCTGATCGTTGTCGGTTTATGATGCAATTATGTTCTATCCACTTCCGGATTTTGGTCACTGTGCTCAGTGAAACCTTAAGTACCATGTTTTTCCAACAATAAGACCTCCCCCAAAAATAAGCTCTAGCACGGATTTTCAGCATTTTCAGAGCAAAGCTTAAAAATAAGCCCTACCCCAAAAATAAGCCCTAGTTGCGGTTCAAAAATGAAGTGTCCATGCAGCTAAAAAAGTTAAAGAATAGTGCAGTGCACTTCATTATAGTCAGCGGACACCCTGCAGTCACACTCACCAGATGCTGAGTGGGAAGCACTGCAGTGGATCTCACACCCGCACACAGCAGATCTCCCATCCACATACATCAGATCACACACACAATCACCCATCAGATCGCGCACACACTCATCCAGCGATATCGATTTCTTCTGGCTGTCATAATCCTGAGACGCAGTGCGGTGGAATGCAAGGACCTGCGGCTGCGGATGGAATGCTTACAGGACCTACAATGCGTAATTTCCTTCCCATCTTTCCTTGCAGCCGGAGGCATTCTGTACGGCCGGATGTGGTGAGTGACTAGTGAGTGTGTGTGTGCAATCTGATCGGTGATTATGTGTGTGCGATCTGATCGGTGATTGTGTGTGTGTGTGTGTGCACGATCTGATGTATATGAGTGTGTAGGCCAGAAGTAGGGGAGGACGGCGTGCAGCATATCTGCTGAGAGGGCTAACCGGAGATCACAGGAGGACCTGGGAACCACGCAGACATCCGGGGTCTGTTAAGTATGAGTCTCCTGGGAAGGGGAAGGGGGGGTTCTGCTTTTTTGGGGGGGTAAACTTACCCCCAACTGTGTTTCTCCAAGAATAAGACCTACTCTAAAAATAAGCCCTAGTGCTTTTTTGGGGCAAAAAAGTATGACAGTGTCTTATTTTTGGAAAAACACAGTAGTTTAGAAATGAGAAACTATTCTGTATCCAATGCTATCAGTAAGCTTTGGAACAATACGCTTGCAATGGTCTTGAGACAGCTCACTGCCTTTACCTATCATGAGATGTTTCTTGTATGGCATCTTGGTAATAAGACACCTTTTCATAGGCCATCAGTCGAACCAGCAAATATTATTTTTCACTAAGTAGTAGGATTGCTTTCTAAATACTGACAGATTTTAGCTGGTGTCATGACTTTCTTCAATAATTGAACACATGAAGAAAGAGAGGTGCAAATAAAATGTAAATGTATCAGTAATTAGAAATCAATCTTATCATCTAGTGAAAAATGTTGCCATAAAACTTACCACTTAGTTAGTGATGCATAAGCGATGGCAAGGTTATCAAAGGGTGCAGCATTATTTTTTTTTCAGATTACATTTATCTGGATTTTTGTGATGCTCACATCACTCATTACAAGAAAGAACTCTGATAACTGTGCTACAACTACCTTAGCAATTTACCTGTCTGATCCTTACATGACGAGTAAACTATGAAGCATGTCATTCAAATATGGCAAGCAGAGGTTAAACCTTGTAGAGAAATTAAATACAAAAAGTATATTGTAAAAGGGGATATAAATTCATTATATAATGAAAACATATTAATATTTTGTGAATCTATTACTGTACAATATAATTAATTGAGAAAACAAAATTACTTCTTAAATTAGGTCATTTTACCAAAAATATCAGTATAATAGAAGATTACTAGAAGAAATCCCAATCCGATATAATTTCTAGGATTAGTATCAGAAGATTCAGACAAAGAACTATTACATGAGTCTAACCAATACCAAACTGTATCTAGTGGTTTTATTTCTATTTTATAATCCCCCTTTCTATAAGTACATGAATAAAGTTGCAGTGTTTGCATTATTATTCAATTTTTTAAGAATATAAACCCAAAGAGTAACTTATGGTTAATTTATATAAATAAACAAGTGAAGACAAGAAACTTTGTCATGGACTGTAACGCTTGCCGGGAGGACCCACTGGACTTCAAGGGGGACCTGGGCTTAGGTCTTACCCTGACATGGGAGGGGTTAATGTGGCACCCCTGAGGAGGCTTCCGTCGCCACAGAAACATTGCACCTCAGCCAGAGGTGTGATGTCCCATCCTGGTTAAGGAAGGGGGTAAATGCCGGTCCACAGGCAAATTTGCACTACACCCATTGTTAGGCATATATTGGGACCGGGGATAGTGGCAGCCACCGCCATGCTGTATGATGGGGGGGCATAAGACCCATCTCTTCTCCCATAGGGTGGGGCCTAGCAACTGGGTAGGTGGAAGGAGCCAGCAGAAAGTAGAGTAGAGACAGAAAGGTCAAGTTGGCAGATAGAGTTTGGAGTTAAAGTGAGTGAGAAGTCTGCGGGAGGCAGAGGAGGCAGATAGCCTGAAAGAGGAGAGGAGTAAGGAGTGAAACAGCAAGAGAAAGTGACGCTTCCTGGTGGAGACACTGGGGCGCAGCTAGGTCCAGGTGACACCACAGCAGAAAACTACAGAAAGAATTCCAGGGCCACTGCAAGGCTTTCAAGCTTGTGGCCTGTTCCACCAAGTCATCGGGTGGAGGGATCAAGCTGCACACGGGGAACGGTCCCTAAAAACTGGAGGAAGAGAAGTCAATTCCAAAGGTGAACACCGAGGCCCAGGGTGGTTGCAAGCGCCCAGGGCCAAATCCCACTGTAGAACCCCTGGGAAGAGGGCACAGTACCAGCTAGGCAAGCCCTCTTGTCCAAAACCTATAGTGGAGGCCAAGACAGGTTTTTCCAGAAAAGTCAAGGCTTTGAAGACAGCTGAAGAAAGGGACACAATAGAAGGGTGCACCGGCTTTTATTCCCAGATCTACCCGGGATCGGCGGAGGTCCCTGACAGTGGGTTCCAGCGGTCCAAAGGCACCAGTGTGCTGCAGCCCAGGAACTGTGAGTAAACATCTTGAAACTGCACCCCCTGGTGTTGCCTCCATTATTTCGCCTACACTGCACCATCTACAACACCCTCATAGACTCTTACAAGCACCAATGGTTGCCCCGGGGTACCGCTCCACCTGTGGGGAGCAGGACCATCCAAGCTGCCATTCCACCAGCCCCGGAGGCCCCATACAGCAGCGGCGGCTTAATAGCCGCAAACCACAGGTGGTGTTACGGTTGCTGCGAGCACTGGAGACTAAGTCCAGATTTCTTGCTACTGCACATGTGCGAGCACTGGAGACTAAGTCCAGATTTCTTGCTACTGCACATGTGCGAGCGCTGGAGACTAAGTCCAGATTTCTTGCTACTGCACATGTGCGAGCGCTGGAGACTAAGTCCAGATTTCTTGCTACTGCACATGTGCGAGCGCCGGAGACTAAGTCCAATCTTGGAGCCATTGCACATGTGCGGGTGACATCATCGCTGACACGAGGTCACATGTCTCTGACACCTTCTATGCCGATTGGTCGCTGGTCATGTGCTTGTGACGTCTTGCTCGGTGATAGGCCAGCATGACGTCACTCCTGTCGTTCTGGCAGCGGATTGGCTCTGGTGTCCTCCATCTTGGATGAGGCACAGAGTCTATATAAGACCCTGACACACGCCGCATGGTGCTCAGTCCTCTTGGTTCATGCATATGAGTAGACGCTCTGTGCGCGTTCCTCTAGGCATTCCTCTGTCTATGCTAGGTGAGCGCTACCGGCAGGGTAGCGTTCTTATACCTTACAGCTTCGGCTGCTGTCCGTATCCTTACCTCTTAGGGGAGTGGACATAGGCAGGTGCCTGAGGCACATGGTCTGGCTGGGCCTTGTGATTCTACTCGTAGGTGGACGTTGCCGTTAGGGTAACGTTCCTTATACTGCGTCTGGCAGTTGTTCGTATCCTCGCACACTAGGGGAGCGAACAGAGGTAGGAGCTTTGTGCGGCTTACGCTGCTGTTCGTCTCTTTTGCACCACTAGAAGAGCGGACCTAGGCAGGTGCCATATCTAGTGGTTCGTGTCCTCGCACACTAGTGGAGCGAACGCAGGTAGGAGCTTTGTGCGGCTTAAGCTGCTGTTCGTCTCTTTTGCACCACTAGAAGAGCGGACCTAGGTAGGTGCCATTTCGCACACATTGCCTTTGTCTCTGTGATTATTAACAGAGATCATTCCACACACCCTCCAAGTAAGGGAGGAATTGCTTTACTTACTTATTATATCCTTCTGTGAGTTAACAGAGGTATTGCACTCTGCCATAGTCTGCAGCAAAGTCTTTGCACGGTGGACCCTGACTGTCTGATACTCCTTTCAGTTATTATCAGACAGCCCCCCGTAACAGGTGGCGTCACGAATACAAACTTTAATAATCACCCCCAACACAGCACCCATATTAGTTGACTCCCGCCAGGATCATGGAGTCGGGCCCCGCCACCACTGACTACCCCCGGACTAGTCCGACTCGACACCGGGTGTCCCATAGCCCTGGGGTGGGCGAATCATTAACTAAGTGCATACTGGGTATTTTCCTGAGCCTCAGATGGTGAGGATGGGCTTGGCTGCTAGTAGATGCCAGGTGCCACTCCCAGGGCAGTGTCTGGGACTATGGCAGATGACCCCCCAGGGTAGGGATGGGCTCAGGTACGAACAGATAGCGTCTCTAGTGCAGGCTGGTACAGGTGTTGTGGACTTCTTTTGAGTAATTGCATGATGGCCCTTTAAGAGGGAAGGAGCATGTGAGCTCACTCTAAGCACGCTCCCAGAAAACATGTGTGGCATGCACAGGAACTGGAAGCAGGAAGCAGCAGGGAAGCACGTGAGTGGCTGTGGAGAAGGATGAAGGCATGCAGTCGTATCGCCGAAGAGAGTATGTTGACATTCCTGCTGCAGGGAAGAGACAGGATAGAGGCAGGATGGCACAGGTTTGCTGGCATTACAGTAACCCCCCTTACACCCCCTCTTCACCAGGCCTGAAAGAAGTCTCTTCTCCAGAAAGATGTTATCAGAGTTGATAGATGTAGTAAATGCCGGTGGAAGGGGTAGGCTGTTGCTTAGAGGGCTTTATCCTGGACCCTGAAAGGCAGATGAGACCGGTCTCCAAAGTAGTCATTTCAGAGGCTTCAGGGACACATTGGGATTCATCTATCCTCACACTGAAGTCAACGTCAGGCCGGCTGACAGGAAGCAGCTCCGGATGGCAAGATTTTACCTTACAAGACCTGGACAAATAAGCACTAACCAGATACTTCTTGTGGCAATTCTGCCCCCAATGAAGCACCTCTACAGATTTTCAGTCCAGAACAGGTTCATGGGTATGAAGCCAAGACAGACCAAGGAGAAGTGGGAAAGACAAGTTTGGAAGCACCAGGAAAGAGATCTTCTCCAAATGTGAAATTCCCACCCATAGCTCCACTGGTTCGAACACAAAGCGTATGGGTTCTGAGAAGAGCACTCCATCTACAGACAACACTGTCAAGGGATTCTGAAGGTGTTGGATGGGAATCTGGTACCGATCCATCACATCCTGTTGTATGAAGTTTCCAGGAGATCTGGAATTTAGGAGGACCATCTCAGAGAACCGAGTACCATAAGATACAGGCAGGATCAACGGAGAAGAGGAATTGTTGTCGCCTAGGGTACCCCCTCCTATGGACCCAAGGCAAGAGAATCCCAGCCTCATGGGACATGCATGGATGAAGTGTTCGACACCTCCACAGTAGAAGCACAGACCCTTGGCTCAACGATGTTCTCGTAAATACTCGGACATCTTGATATAGTCAACCTGCATAGTATCACTTTTTGTGAATTTTCAATATATGGGACCCTCAAAATCCATTTAAATCTGAATAAGTCTCTAATGAAAGGTTTTGTAAATTTCTTGAAAAAATTAGAAATTGCTGCTAAACTTTCAACCCTTCTAACATCTATCAAAATAAAATGATGTTTGAAAAATGACATATGGGAAATGTTATTTATTAACTAGAAGGTGGCCCGATTCTACGCATCGGGTATTCTAGAATTTACGTATTGTGTAGTTAATGTATGATTTTTGTTATATATATATACAGTTAGGTCCAGAAATATTTGGACAGTGACACAATTTTCGCGAGTTGGGCTCTGCATGCCACCACATTGGATTTGAAATGAAATCTTGACAACAGAATTCAAGTGCAGATTGTAACGTTTAATTTGAAGGTTTGAACAAAAATATCTGATAGAAATTGTAGGAATTGTACACATTTCTTTACAAACACTCCACATTTTAGGAGGTCAAAAGTAATTGGACAAATAAACCAAACCCAAACAAAATATTTTTTATTTTCAATATTTTGTTGCGAATCCTTTGGAGGCAATCACTGCCTTAAGTCTGGAACCCATGGACATCCCCAAACGCTGGGTTTCCTCCTTCTTAATGCTTTGCCAGGCCTTTACAGCCGCAGCCTTCAGGTCTTGCTTGTTTGTGGGTCTTTCCATCTTAAGTCTGGATTTGAGCAAGTGAAATGCATGCTCAATTGGGTTAAGATCTGGTGATTGACTTGGCCATTGCAGAATGTTCCACTTTTTTGCACTCATGAACTCCTGGGTAGCTTTGGCTGTATGCTTGGGGTCATTGTCCATGTGTACTATGAAGCGCCGTCCGATCAACTTTGCGGCATTTGGCTGAATCTGGGCTGAAAGTATATCCCGGTACACTTCAGAATTAATCCGGCTACTCTTGTCTGCTGTTATATCATCAATAAACACAAGTGACCCAGTGCCATTGAAAGCCATGCATGCCCATGCCATCACGTTGCCTCCACCATGTTTTACAGAGGATGTGGTGTGCCTTGGATCATGTGCCGTTCCCTTTCTTCTTCAAACTTTTTCTTCCCATCATTCTGGTACAGGTTGATCTTTGTCTCATCTGTCCATAGAATACTTTTCCAGAACTGAGCTGGCTTCATGAGGTGTTTTTCAGCAAATTTAACTCTGGCCTGTCTATTTTTGGAAGTGATGAATGGTTTGCATCTAGATGTGAACCCTTTGTATTTACTTTCATGGAGACTTCTCTTTACTGTTGACTTAGAGACAGATACACCTACTTCACTGAGAGTGTTCTGGACTTCAGTTGATGTTGTGAACGGGTTCTTCTTCACCAAAGAAAGTATGCGGCGATCATCCACCACTGTTGTCATCCGTGGACGCCCAGGCCTTTTTGAGTTCCCAGGCTCAACAGTCAATTCCTTTTTTTCTCAGAATGTACCCGACTGTTGATTTTGCTACTCCAAGCATGTCTGCTATCTCTCTGATGGATTTTTTCTTTTTTTTCAGCCTCAGGATGTTCTGCTTCACCTCAATTGAGAGTTCCTTAGACTGCATGTTGTCTGGTCACAGCAACAACTTCCAAATGCAAAACCACACACCTGTAATCAACCCCAGACCTTTTAACTACTTCATTGATTACAGGTTAACGAGGGAGACGCCTTCAGAGTTAATTGCATCCCTTAGAGTCCCTTGTCCAATTACTTTTGGTCCCTTGAAAAAGAGGAGGCTATGCATTACAGAGCTATGATTCCTAAACCCTTTCTCCGATTTGGATGTGAAAACTCTCATATTGCAGCTGGGAGTGTGCACTTTCAGCCCATATTATATATATAATTGTATTTCTGAACATATTTTTGTAAACAGCTAAAATAACAAAACTTGTGTCACTGTCCAAATATTTCTGGACCTAACTGTATATATATATATATATATATATATATATATATATATGTTGTTGTGTGTAGTTACCAAGTGTTTGTGTAGGGCGCTGTACATGTTCTGGGTGTTGTCTGGGTGTGGCGGGGGGTGAGAGCGGTGTTGTGTGTTGCGTTGTGTGTGTTGCGTTGTTTGTGGAGCGCTGTGTGTCTGTAGCGTTGTGTGTGTGTGTTGCGCGGTTTGTGTGGGTGTGGGGTGTGTGTGTGTGTTTTGGTGGGAGGTATGTTTTGTGCAATGTGTGTGTTGTGCGGCATGTGCGTATATTTGTGTGTGCGTCGTTGTCTGTGTGTGTGGGTGTCTGTGTAGGGCGGTGTTTGTGGTTCCCAGTGTGTGTGTGGTGTGTTGTGCAGTGCGTGTGTGGCGGTGTGTGTGTGTTTTGGGGGGAGGTGTGCACCCTCCCATCGTGCTCCATCCCCCATGCTGCGCACCCCCCATCGTGCTCCATCCCCCATGCTGTTCACCCCCCATCGTGCTCCATCCCCCATGCTGCGCACCACCCATCGTGCTCCATCCCCCATGCTGCGCACTCCCCATCGTGCTCCATCCCTCATGCTGCGCATTCTCCATCGTGCTCCATCACCCATGCTGCGCACTCCCAAACGTGCTCCGTCCCCATACTGCGCACTCCCCATTGTGCTCCATCCCCCATGCTGCGCACTCCCCATCGTGCTCCATCCCCCATGCTGCGCATTCCCCATTGTGCTCCATCCCCCATGCTGCGCACTCGCAAATGTGCTCCATCCCCCATGCTGCGCACTCCCAAACGTGCTCCATCACCCATGCTGCGCACTCCCCATCGTGCTCCATCCCCCATGCTGCGCATTCCCCATCGTGCTCCATCCCCTATGCTGCGCACTCCCCATCGTGCTCCATCCCCCATGCTGCGCACTCCCCATCGTACTCCATCCCCCATGCTGCGCACCCCCCATCGTGCTCCATCCCCCATGCTGTGCACCCCCCATCGTGCTCCACAGTCACACATCAGACAGTATACACGCACACATCTGATCGCATTCACTCACACCCCACTTCTGCCTGTGCCCTCCGGTGGGCGGTCCCAGCAGCTTTGCTGCACGCCGTGCTCCTCTGCCTTCTACCGACACGCACACATCCTATCGCATACACGCACACATCCTATCGCATACACGCACACACACACTGACGATATCGCACATACGTGCTCACACACTCACAACATCCGGAGATACCACATGCTTCTGGCCATGTGATCCTCCGGCAGGTCCTGGAAGGTCACTGCACGCACAGGATCGCCGCCGAGAAGCAAGCGATATCACGGGATGTTGTGAGTGTGTGGATGCGATCTGATGTGTGTGTGAGGTGTGTTTGTGAGAGTGAGTGTGATCTGATGTGTGTGTGTGTGTCTGTTCTTATGTGTGTGCGTGTGTGTGTGTTCCGCCGCTGCAGGACCTTGATGCGCTCACTTGGGAGCCGTTGTACGCTGGTAACCATGCTACACAATATTACATGGTTACCAGCGTACCCCGCCCCCCGCTCGGCTCGGCGCTGATGTGGGCTCCCGGGGGTACAGCACTCACGGCGGCGTACGCTGATGTGGGCTCCCGGGGGTCCAGCACTCACCTGGGAGTCGGGGCTCCGTGTCGTTTCGGGGAATGCGTGCAGGGGCAGGGCCAGAGCGAGCGTGCAATGCGTGAGGGGGGCAGGGCGTAGCCGAGTTGCTAATGCGTGCAGGGGGCCGGGGCGAGAGGCCAATCCGTGTGGGGGACGGAGCGGCCAATCCGTGCGGGGGGCGGAGCCGAGGCGAGGCGAACGGCCAATCCGTTCGGGGGGCGGAGCCGAGGCGAGCGGCCAATCCGCTGTTTGTCACCGTAAGGACACAATTTTGGAGCAAGACAGACAGACAGACAGAATAAGGCAATTATATATATACTAGAAGGTGGTCCGATTCTACGCATCGGGTATTCTAGAATTTACGTATTGTGTAGTTCATGTATGATTTTTGTTATATATATATATATAGATGTTGTTATGTGTAGTTACCAAGTGTTTGTGTAGGGGCTGTACATGTTCTGGGTGTTTTCTGGGTGTGATGGGGGGTGAGAGCGGTGTTGTTTGTGTATTGCGTTGTTTGTGGAGCGCTGTGTGTCTGTAGCGTTGTGTGTGTGTTGCGCGGTTTGTGTGGGTGTGGTGTGTTTTGGGGGGAGGTATGTTTTGTGCAATGTGTGTGTTGTGCGGTATGTGCATATATTTGTGTGTGCAGCGTTGTCTGTGTGTGTGGGTGTCTGTGTAGGGCAGTTGTTTGTGGTTCCCAGTGTGTGTGTGTGGTGTGTTGTGCAGTGCGCGCGCGCGCGTGTGTGTGTGTGTGTGTTGGGGGGAGGTGTGCACTTCCCATCGTACTCCATCCGCCATACTCCGCACTCCCCATCGTGCTCCATTCCCCATGCAGCGCACTCCCCATCGTGCTCCATCCCCTATGCTGCGCACCCCCCATCGTGCTCCATCTCCCATGCTGCGCACTCCCAAACGTGCTCCATCCGCCATGCTGCGCACTCCCAAACGTGGTCCATCCGCCATGCTGCGCACTCCCAAACGTGCTCCATCCGCCATACTCCGCACTCCCCATCGTGCTGCATCCCCCATTCTGCGCACTCCCAAACGTGCTCCATCCGCCATGCTGCGCACTCCCAAACGTGCTCCATCCGCCATGCTGCGCACTCCCAAACGTGCTCCATCCGCCATGCTGCGCCAGCATCAGCCTCTATACCCGCAGCATCAGCCTCTCTGCCCGCAGCATCAGCCTCTCTTCTACCAGCATCAGCCTCTCTCCCCGCAGCATCAGCCTCTCTGTCCCCAGCATCAGCCTCTCTGTCCCCAGCATCAGCCTCTCTGTCCCCAGCATCAGCCTCTCTCCCCGCAGCATCAGCCTCTCTGTCCCCAGCATCAGCCTCTCTGTCCCCAGCATCAGCCTCTCTGTCCCCAGCATCAGCCTCTCTGTCCCCAGCATCAGCCTCTCTGTCCCAAGCATCAGCCTCTCTCCCCGCAGCATCAGCCTCTCTGTCCCCAGCATCAGCCTCTCTGTCCCCAGCATCAGCCTCTCTCATCCCAGCATCAGCCTCTCTCATCCCAGCATCAGCCTCTCTGTCCCCAGCATCAGCCTCTCTCCTCCCAGCATCAGCCTCTCTGTCCCCAGCATCAGCCTCTCCATCCCAGCCTTCCCCAGGATCAGCCTCTCTCCTCCCAGCCTCAGCCTCCCCCAGCATCAGCCTCTCTTCTCTCAGCCTCCCCATCCCAGCCTTCCCCAGGATCAGCCTCTCTCCTCCCAGCCTACCCCAGCCTCAGCCTCCCCCAGCATCAGCCTCTCTTCTCTCAGCCTCCCCATCCCAGCCTTCCCCAGGATCAGCCTCTCTCCTCCCAGCCTACCCCAGCCTCAGCCTCCCCCAGCATCAGCCTCTCTTCTCTCAGCCTCCCCATCCCAGCCTTCCCCAGGATCAGCCTCTCTCCTCCCAGCCTCCTCCAGCACGCCATGCTCCTCTGCCGACACTCACAGATCGGATCGCATACACTCACATACACCCACGCACACCCGATCGCATACACTCACACACACCCAATCGCATACACTCACGCACACACACACTGACGATATCGCACATCCACGCTCATACTCACAACATCCGGAGATATCACATGCTTCTGGCCATGTGATCCTCCGGCAGGTCCTGGAAGGTCACAGCACAGTATCGAGGCCGAGAAGCAAGCAATATCGCCGGATGCTGTGAGTATGTGGATGCGATGTGATGTGTGTGTGAGAGTGAGTGTGAGCCGGTGTACACTGGTAACTATGATACACATCGGGTAACCAAGGGACCTTAGTTACCCGACGTTTATAATGGTTACCAGCGTTCACGGGCTCCGTCAAGATCCCAGCATCGCAAGGTTATGTCTGGCGCTGCTGGGATCGTGACGGAGCCGGTGTAGAAGCAAGCGATATCCCAGGATGTTGTGAGTGTGTGGATGTGATGTGTGAGGTGTGTGTGAGAGTGAGTGTGATCTGATGTGTGTGTGTGTGTACTCACCTGCGAGTCGGAGCTCCGTGTCAGTTGGGCCAGAGCGAGCGTGCATTGCGTGAGGGGGCGGGGCCTGCAGAGAGACGGGGCGAGAGGCCAATCCGTGTGGGGGGGTGGGGCCATGGCGAGCCCAGCGGCCAATCAGCTTTGTGTCACCGTAAGGACACAATTTTGGAGCATGACAGACAGACAGAATAAGGCAATTATATATATAGATAGATTGTTTTGTAAAACATGACTGACTGGTTTAAGGACATAAAAATTAAAAATTTGAAAATTGTGAACTTTTCCAATTTTTCTCCAAAATTACGATATTTTCACAAACAAAAAAAATCGCCCTAAATTTACCACTAACATAAAGTACGTGTCCCAACAAACAATCTCAGAATCACTGGGGTTCGTTGAAGCTTTCGAGTTATTACTAGTGATGAGTGAGTATTACCTTGCTCGGGTGTGCGCTACTCATTAGGAGCAGCTGGATGCTCTGATCGGCGCAACTCGAGTACCCAAGTATAATGGAAGTTAATGGGAATCTCGAGCACTTTTCTGGGAACTATTCCGGAAAAAATTTCGAGTTCTCCAGTGACTTCCATTACACTCAGGTACTCGAATTGCACCTATTAACTGGTTGTTACGAGTACCGAGCATGGTAGTGCTCACTCATCACTAGTTATTACCACATAAAGTGACATTGGTCAGTTTTCCAAAATTTGGCCAGGTCATTAAGGTCAAAATGGACTCAGTCACTAAGGGGTTAAAATAAATTAGGACTGTTGTATAGGGAGATGGAATAATTCACAGAAGATTTTATCATTTAAAAAAAGATTAGCATATGAACATGTAATCTATAAACTGTTAGATGTGTATGTGTCTGTGTGTATGTGATTAAGGAAACCTGTCACCAGTTTTTCGGCCTATAAGCTGCGGCCACCGGCAGTGGGCTCTTATATATAGCATTCTAACATGCTATATATAAGAGCCCAGGTCGCTGTGTAAAATGTAAAAATCACATTATAATACTCACCTAATGGTCGCGCTGCGGTGGATTCTAGTCAGATGGGTGTCTCTGTTCTCCGGTGCCGGAACCTCCTCTTTCAGCCATCTTCGTCCTCCTTCTGAAGCCTGTGTGCATGACGCATCCTACGTCATAGACACTCGCTGGTCCCGTGCAGCTGTACTACAATACTTTAGAAAAAAGAAAAAAGTTCAGCTCACCGATTTGCTGTTCACCGCTGTCTGTCCGGACCCAGCGCACGGAGGGCTTAGTCAGACTATGTGTCAAAACGCGTAGTTCGATGGGGTCCCTGTAAACCTCTCTATATCCTGCTGACCGCTTTGTATTCTACAATTTTTAATGGATTTATATGAATAAACGTCTACTATTTTTAAACCTACACTCTGAGGACTGCGCTGGACTTCTTTTTTCTTTACTACAATACTTTGATCTGCCCTGCTCAGGGCAGATCAAAGTGCGCCTGCGCAGGACCTCAATGCCGGCGAGTGTGGATGACGTAGGACGCGTCATGCACCCCAGCTACAGAATAAGGATGACATAGATGGCCGAAACACCACGGTTACTTACTGGTAGCCGGTTTTTCCAGAACCCATGACAGCACCACGTGAGAGAGGGATCCACCCAGCGAAAACAGGAAACCATTCTGAAATAAAAGGGCGGTACCTCTCCCCTTTGTCAATTGATTACCGAGAAATGAAAGGACCTCCAACAATCGTTAGAACTTACTCCATCACCACTAAACACACACACAAGCACACCCAGAAATGCACACCAAGGATGAAAAAGGGAGAGATTATATGGGTGCTGTCATGGGTTCTTAATAAACCGGCTACCGGTAAGTAACCGTGGTGTTTTCCTCTCACCCATGACAACACCATGTGAGAGATTCCCAGAGAATACTTACTTAGGGAGAGAACACCGCCTCAAGCACCCTTCTACCAAACGAAAGATCAGCCGAGGAAAATAGATCCAACCGATAGTGCCGGAAAAAAGTAGACTGTGAGGACCAGGTAGCGGCCCTACAAATTTGTTCAATAGATACCTGCGCACGTTTAGCCCAGGAGGTTGACACCGCTCTGTTGGAATGGGCCCGAATGTTCTCGGGAACGGGCACCCCACTAGAGGAGTAGGCTAAAGTAATGGCCTCCCTAATCCACCTAGCAATAGTGCCCTTTGACACCCCCAGACCCTTTGTACTACCCTGAAAGGAGATGAATAATGATTGTGTTTTCCTCACTGCCCGTGTCTCCGAAATATATTGAAGGAGGGCTCTCCGCACATCCAGGGTGTGAAATCTACGTTCCCCTTCACCAATGGGATGGCTGAAGGAGCGCAAAACTATCTCTTGTGTCCTATGAAAATGAGATGTGACTTTTGGGAGATATGCTGAGTCTTGCCGTAATATGACTCTATCATCCAGGACCTAAGTGTAAGGGTACCGTCACACTTTAGCGATGCTGCAGCGATCCCACCAGCGAGCTGACCTGTCAGGATCGCTGGTGCGTCACTACATGGTCGCTGGTGAGCTGTCAATCAGGCAGATCTCACCAGCGACCAGTGACCAGCCCCCAGCCAGCAGCGACGCGTGGAAGCGATGCTGCGCTTGGTAACTAAGGTAATTATCGGGTAACCAAGCGCTTGTATATTTACCTTGGTTACCAGCGCACACCGCTTAGCGCTGGCTCCCTGCACTCCTAGCCAGAGTACACATTGGGTTAATAAGCAAACCGCTTTGCTTATTTACCCAATGTGTACTCCGGCTACTTGTGCAGGGAGCCGGCACTGACAGCGTGAGAGCAGCGGATGCTAGTAACCAAGGTAAATATTGGGTAACCAAGCAAAGGGCTTCGCTTGGTTACCCGATATTTACCTTGGTTACAGCTTACCGCAGGCTGCCAGACGCCGGCTCCCTGCTCCTTGCACATTCAGATCGTTGCTCTCTCGCTGTCAAACACAGCGATGTGTGCTTCACAGCGGGAGAGCAACGTCCAAAAAATGAACCAGCACTGTGTGTAACGAGCAGCAATCTCACAGCAGGGGCCAGATCGCTGATCAGTGTCACACACAGCGAGATCGCTAATGAGGTCACTGGTGCGTCACAAAAACCGTGACTCAGCAGCGATCTCGCTATCGATCTCACTATGTGAGAAGTACCCCTAAGGCTACACAACTGATAAGGCCTGGAAATCACTGATCCTCCGCGACGGGGTTAATGCAACTAGCAATATCGTTTTAAGAGTTAGCAACTTCAGGGAGAGCTCTGTCAGTGGCTCAAAGGGGGGGCCAGTGAGGGCATCCAAGACTAAGTTTAGGTCCCAAGGAGGAACTTAGGTATGACCACTGGTTTAGCCCTACCACTAGCCGTAATAAATCTTTTAATCCACTTGTTGACTGCAGGTTACAATTGTATAAGGCCCCTAAGGCAGATACCTGAACTTTGAGAGTGTTCACAGCTAGTCCCAGATCAAACCCCTTTTGTAGGAATTCTAAAATGCACTCAATAGGGGCCTCGACCCAGGGGACTATTTGAGAACGTCAGGAATTTTTGCCACACTCTCTCGTAGATTCTGGTGGTAACTGGTTTACGACTTTTTAACAATGTAGAGATTAGGTCAGGGGAAAACCCTTTGCTCCTCAACAATGACCTTTCAAATTCCAAGCTGTCAAATGGAACCCCTTTGCTTGTGCGTGGAATACTGGTCCCTGTGCTAAAAGGTCCGTTACCTCCGGCAGAACCCAGAGATCCGTGACCGACATTGCCCTCAGGAGAGAAAACCACGGTCTTTTGGGCCAGAAGGGGGCGATAAGAAGACCCCTCGCCCGCTCCTCCCTAATTTTTTGCAGAACGGTCGGCAGCATGATAATTGGGGGAAATGCATAAGCCAGTTTGAGGTCCATGGAACCTGTAGTGCGTCTATGGTGAAGAGCTGGTCCGATGGGTTTAGCGAACAGAACTGCACTAACTGCTTGTTCAGTTTGGTGGGAAATAGGTCTATCTGCGGCATGCCCCATAGAGACACTATCTGCCGAAAGATCCGAGGGTTCAAGGACCATTCTCCTTGTCGCAGTTGATGGCGACTGAGGTAATCTGCTGTGACATTGAGATGACCCTTGATGTTGAGAGCTGAGAGGGAGAGAAGATGTTGCTCTACCCACAGAAACATTCTGTAAGACACCTGTATGAGGGATGGGGATCTCGTGCCCCCTTGGTGGTTTATATACGAGACTGTGGACTGATTGTCTGACATAATACGAACATGCTGCTCTCGGAGGTGAGGAAGAAAGGCCTTTAGTGCTCGTTCCACTGCCCACAGATCTCGGAGATTCGTGGGTTGTGCCGCTTCCTGTGATGACCACCATCCCTGAGAAATGTGCTCGTGAAGGTGAGCTCCCCAGCCGGACTGGCTGGCATCGGTAGTGACCACCCTCCGGTCTCGAGGGAGCCAGGGAACACCTACAGACAAGTTGTCCACGGACGTCCACCAGAGGAGGGAACCTCTGACCGCCAAGGATAGGGCGACGACCCCTTCCAAATAACCGTTTAATGTATTCTGAGCATACAGAACCTGCCATTGGAAAGCCCTGGAGTGGACCTGACCCCACGGAACCGCCGGGAAGCATGATGCCAGAGTACCCAGCAAGGACATAGCTTTCCTCAGAGACAACCTGGGATGGTGGGTCGCCCGCAGGGCCAATTCTGAAACCCTCTGAATCTTTTCTGCTGGTAAAAGGCACCACTGACGCTCCGAGTTGAGAGTGAGACCGAGGAACGATTGAGTCGTAACCGGGTCCAACAGGGACTTGTCGTAATTTACCATCCAACCCAGATTTTGCAGAGTCATTTGAAGAAACTGGAGATGTGCTGTACATTGCTGTTTGGAGTTCCCAATCACCAGGAAGTCGTCCAGGTAAGGAACCAGCAGAACATTCTGAATTCGTAAATGAGCCGACATATCTGCCACTATTATCGTAAAAATCCTGGGGGCGACAGACAGCCCGAAGGGGAGAGCTCGGAACTGAAAATGACAGAGTTTGTTGTTGATGGAAAGGGCTACTCGCAGAAACTGTTGAAAATGTGGATGTATAGGGACATGGTAATAGGCATCCGTTAAGTCTATTACCGCCATATAACAGTTGTGGAACAGCAGCTTTATTGCCGACTGAACAGACTCCATCTTGAACGGGAAATACTATAAAAAAACGGTTGAGACGTTTGAGGTTTATGATTGTTCGGAAGGAACCGTCCGGTTTTCCTACGAGAAAAAGAGGGGAATAGAACCCCCTTCCCTCTTCTGCAAGTGGTACCTTGCACAGGACTTTCTTTCCTATCAACCACATGACATCTGATTCCAGAGCTTGTTGTTCTTCCTTTGACCTCCAAAGAGGTGTGATGACGAAATGCTGTGGTGGCTGAAGGAGAAATTGTAACTGTAGACTGTCTTATAATGGATCGAACACAGGCGTTGGAGGAAATGCTTTCCCATGGCTCCAGAAAATGAGAAAGGCGTCCTTGGACCGGCAGCCTGGCGTTACTGGGAAGATTTCTTCGAGGAGGCCCCGGTACCCCCGAACATGAAGCCTGATTCCCGTTTGGGTCTGCTCTCCCACCGCCGATTATCCGGGGGATTGCGCCTGGAGAACTTCTGCCTCTGAAAGGAACGAGACGAGCCAGAGTGGAACCTTGGGAAGGACTTTTTGCTATCGGATGCTTTGTCTAATGCATCCTCTAGCTGTTTTCCAAAAGTAGTTGACCGTCACAGGGCACCACACACAATTTGTGTTTGGATTGCGGGTCTCCTGAACAACCCTTCAACCACAATGCCCATCTGGCTTGATTGAATAATCCCGCTGAGCGTGCTCCGAGTCTGATAACATCCGCTGAGGAATCAGCCAGAAAAGCCGCTGCTCCTTACAGAAGTGGAAATCTAGAGAGGATCTTTTCTCGGGAGGTGTTATCCTGTAACTGATCCGCAACCTGTTGGAGCCAGACCATTAAGGAACGAGCTGTGCAGGTATTTGCTATAGCCGGCTTCAATATCCCCGCCGATGTTTCCCATAAGTGTTTAAGACAGACATACGCTTTTTTGTCCAGGGGATCTTTCAATGTTCCCAAGTCTTCCAAGGGGATGCCTCCTCGTTGAGAGGACTTTGCGACTGCAGCATCGATCCGAGGTGCTTTATCCTATAAGGCTGTCTTGTCCTCATCAAAGGGATATTTTTGCTTTGAGGAGGAGATGGGAGAACCTGCTTTGTCTGGACGCTTCCACTCCTTCTGAATAAGCGCTTCAATCTTGTTGTTGACTGGAAAGGTACGCTTCTTCCGTTCCTCCAAACATAACATCCTCCAGGGATCTAGAGGATTTCTCCTCTGTCAACCCCATAGTTGCCCTGACCGATTTTACCAGTGTCCCGATATCATCAATGGAGAAGCACGGCCTGCCTCCCATATCGCTATGTGAGGATGAGGAGTCTGAGCCTGAAGAAGTACTGGATGATGATGAGAATAGGGAGTCAGAGTCAACTGTTTTTGACTTCTTTTGTTTCAAGAAAGCCTTCATGGAATCTTGTACCTCCGAGCGGGTACCCGAACGGAGGTCTGCTGAGATTCCTGGAGATTCCTCCGCAATCGTGTGATACCAGGCCGCGCAGGGTTGAGCTCTACATCGAGCCAATACCACTAATCTTGAGTGCCATATGTCTCCCCTGATGAGCATATGATGTGAAACGCGTCGGGAGGCACTTGGTCTGGACTTTAGGGCTAGCCACAACAGGGCCAGCTGTGGACTGCCCTTGTCAGGGCGGGAGTTTTATGTGGAAAAAGGGTCAGCTTAATCCCTAACAGGGTCAGTGACCAAGCCACTTCTCCCGCCGTCCTGACATATGGATTTCAGCAACACAGGAGAACCTTGACCCCTATCGGGATACAAGATCTGGGTGAGATTGTTCCAATTCTATGTTAACAATATCATTGCATAATCCATAGTTTTGGTTGATGAATCAATCTAGTGGTTACTGCTTGTTTTACTTCCACCATAAGCTACCACCTATTGGATATCGCAACTTTATTGTTATATGTCTATTAAGGCGTCCCCCGGTTTGGGGATTCACAGTGTATGATCTTTAAGCTGTGCAGGTTTTTATACAATCATCTATGATAGACCCTGATTGGGGTGTTTGATATAGATCCCCTACATTGTTACAGGTTATTTGTATTTAATATCCACCCAACTATTAACCTTAGAGGGGATACATATAGTGGACATCTCACTCTCCGTTTCACCTGCGTTATAAGGTATGGGTGATTTTGAACTTCACCCTTAGTGAATGAAGGTGATGGCGCTATAATCCTAGATTGGCCTCATCATTTTCAGGTTTTTAAATTGGTGTTTGGATCACGGTTTTTCACCTTTGTAACTGATATTACTGATCCCAATTAAAAGTTAAGTTTTAATGTCACATGTTGCTATATTCACCGCAATCGTGTGACCTATACATGCCGCACACAACTTTTTTTACCACTGATCCGAGAGGGGTTCTCTGCATAGGGGGCACTCTTTATGTTTCTTTTTGAATGTCGATTTTTTAGGGGCCTAATGAGGCAAGACAAAAGCGATAAGAAAACCACAAGGGACCTATGAATAAGGTTGTAAGACCTGTTGACATTTATATATATAGGTTAAAAGACTGTTTTGTGGACTTTTCCTTGTGTTATGCTGCCACCTGCTGTCAAAACAGAGAACAGCAGGCACAAAGCCCCTTCTGCGCCGAGTGACTTGGTACAGTCCTGCAGCAGGATGTGATGAGAGACAGGAAGGAGAAAGGGAACTATGTGGTGGCTGATGGAAAAGAGGAGGGTGCTCGGCTGTGCTGTAGAATAGAAGGCCGCAGTATGCCCTGCTTAACGAGGTCCAAGTACCTGAGAGTGTTGCTTGGTGCCTCCCCAAGGCACAGATCCAAAAGAGGCTGGATGTGGAGCGAGGAGCCAGACAGCACAGGCAAGTTACAGATCTGGGACAAAGACTGAACTTTAGAGGTGTCTGCCGGCGGAATACGGGCCCCAACGGTGACGAGGTATCCCACGGTAAAACCGGCAGTAAAGTGTGCACACTACTTTTAGTTAGGGACAGATAGGAAAAGACTCTGCATTGTGTTATACGAGTAAAGTAACAAGGACGCCGCGTTTTTGCTTAATAAGGACTTTGTGTTTTGTTATTGGAGGACAATCTGAGGCTTCGCACCCTTGATAAACTAATCAAAGCAGTTGTATGTATATTATATTTACTGCTGTGCACCTTCCCTCTTCTCTCACCCCTCCTTTCCCGCGCTTTTCCCCTACTTGTGTTGTGCAATACGTTATTAACACTAGAACTACTGAGGTAGTCATTTTGACTACTTTGCACCATGTATTTCTATATAGGTGTCACGAGTCCAGTAGTTCTAGTGTTAAATTTGCATTGGTTAACCCCCGTGGTTCCAGTCCTTGCGTATCCCTGATTATTACAAGGTGACATTCACGAAGATCACTCACCACCATAGGATATCAAGGGTACCGGTTTTGAAGGCTGCTTCGGAACATCCACAGGTCTCACAGGAGCTGTAGAGCTCCGAGAGGATCTGCTTTCCTGGCTGCCACGGCCCGTCTGTCCTGCATCACTAGAGCGACTATCATTTTTTTGGCTGTGCTGACGACGCACCGGAGTGTGCTGCTTGTAGCGCCTGGTCCCGCCAGATGCCGAGGGGGGCGCTCTCCCTCACATCTGCCCAGCCCCAGCATGGCCCCCACGTGCACTCCCGGTCCCAGCCCCCGGCAGCGACGTGCTTCCTCTTACCTGTCCCATGGCTCTGCTCACTCCTGGGTCAGGCGTCCTCTTCCTGGAGCTGCTGCAGTCTCTTCCTGTCTCCCATCCACACACAATTCTGCAGTGAGCAACTCTAGGCTGCACGCGAGGCCACGCCCCCTTTCTTAAAGCAGCAGTGCCTCATTTTCTGGAAGTGACCTCAGAGGCCACCTGTTACCTAAAGACTATTTAGGTTCACCTCCCCCCGGCATCAGGCGTCCGAGCAACGCTTCTACTAGAGCCCTGCTAGTGTTCAGGCCCCTTTGTACTACTGTTATCCGTGTTTTCCTGCCCGTTACTAATACTCTATCTCACCGTAGTGCCACCTGTACCTTCCGGCTGTGGACATCACCGGCCATACCCGCAGTGGACGTCACCGGTCATACCCGCAGTGGATGTCACCGGCCATACCCGCAGTGGACGTCACCGGTCATACCCGTAGTGGACGTCACCGGCCTTACCCGCAGTGATCGTCTCCGTGCCACCTGCTGTGATCATCTCCGGTGCCACACCCGTGTTCTGCCTGTTGCGGACGTCGTACCCGAGCTACGCCTGGACGTACAGAGACTCCTACCACAGGTTCCTGGCTGCCGTGCCTCTAGACCTTCTGGGGAGGCACCGCACAGTCCCTGTATAGGGCTTCGCTGCTGGTCGCCTTCTCAGGGGAGTCCGGGGCACGGTCCAGTGAGTCCACCTCCAGACGTTCGCCGCTCCTCGGTGAGCGTAACACTGCTCATCAGTATCCATGTCAGAGTGCAGGCACCACCACCCGACATGGCCAGAAGTGCCCTGGTTATATCCGATCCTCTGCCTTCTGGTCCCACGAGAGGCTCCTCCCTGTTGCCCAACGCTCCCTTCGGTGTATGGACAGGAGACGCCATTATCCTATTCGTTCGCCTGCATGCCTGGCAGCAATGCATGGGCGCCACCATCTTCTTCCGGTGACGTCACGCGGGCCCGCCTCCATATCGTAGCGTGTCTGCCGCGCGGCCGTGCACCCGCAAGTCCTAGCAGCAGGGAGTGCAGGGCGGGGAGGATGGAGTGGCTCATGCTACACTCCCCTGCACAGACACCAGGACCCCCCAGGGCTGGTGGACGGCGCTTCCAGCCACGAAGAACGGTGCTACAAGACTCACCCTGCTCTTCCAGACACCGAACGGGGCTGGGTAGGTAGGCAGGCGACTTGCTTCATCCACACGCCGTATTCCAGAATCAGGGTCCCCAATCAAGGAGAGGAAACCAACTGACGAAGGGGAGAGGTACCGCCCTTTTATTTTAGAATAGTTTCCTGTCCTCGATGGGCGGATCCCTCTCTCACGTGGTGCTGTCATCGGTGAGGGGAAAAGAGACGGCGCCGGCACCGGACAACGGAGACGCCTATCTGACTAGAATCCACCGCAGCGCAACCGTTAGGTGAGTATTCTAACGTGTTTTTTACATTCTACACAGCGGCCTGGGCTCTTATATACAGTATTCTAACATGCTATATATAAGAACCCACTGGTGGTGGCCACAGCTTATAGGTCGAAAAACTGGGGACAGGTTCCCTTTAACTTGAAAAACCTATTAGGCTAAACACTTTGGTGTGAAAACTATAGTTTCTAATTTAAAATTAAAAATAATGCAGGTAGTTTTTTTGTTTTTATTCAATCAATTGGAGGTTGTACATTTCATTTATTTCAATATATTGTAAAGTAATTGGACATAAGTGGTATTCAGGATTATAAAAACATGGCTGCTTTTATCCGGAGACAGCACAACATTCTTTGGTATTACAATTCAGCCCCATAAAAGTAAAAGGGCTAAAGCCCGCTTTACACGCTGCAATGTATCTTACAATGTGTCGGCGGGGTCACGTCGTATGTGACGCACATCCGGCATTGTAAGGTACATTGCAGTGTGTGAAAGGTACGTGCGATTGCGATTGAACGTTAAAACGTTCATCGCATACACATCGTACCTTTCTCTAGAATTGCATGTCAGATTGTTCATCATACCCGGGGTAGCACACATTGCAGTGTGTGACACCCCGGGAATGATGAACAGATCTTACCTACGTCCTGCGGTTCCCGGCCCACAATGCGGAAGGAAGGAGGTGGGCGGGATGTTTACGTCCCGCTCAGCTCCGCCCCTCCGCTTCTATTGGCCGGCTGCCGCGTGATGTTGATGTGACGTCGAACGTCCCTCCCACTCCAGGAAGTGGACGTTCGCCGCCCACATCGAGGTCTTATGAACGGGTAAGTACGCGTGACGGGGGTTAATCGTTTGTGCGGCACGTTCAACAAATTGAAAGTGCCACACATTCGTATGCAAAATTGCAACGTGTAAAGCAGGCTTTAGTTGTAATATCACACACAACCTGTGTACAGATGTATTTTTTGGGGGAGGAAGCCAGCCATGTTTTCCTCACCCTACATCGTCCGCTTAACTCAAGCCCTTTTCTTCCATCCTGCTTATATCCTCAGCAAGAGGAGATAAAGAGCGAAAGAGAGAGGAAACAATAATTTAGATGCAGCAAATAGATTATTAAAAAGGTTAAAATTACCAAAGGATTAAAATAATTCCCAGGCTCCAGCACTGTAAAAAAACAAGGAGTAGATTATACCTGTAGAGAGAAATTGGTAGCTAGTTAACAACTGTGATTACTGAAGCACAGGACCTGATTCAAGCAGTTTGAAGAAGTGTACCAACAGAGGAAGGGGGTGGTAATATAAGCTGGCAAATTTGTAGAAAGTGAATTGGAACTGTATTTGTAACATCACAGACATCAACATTGAATAAGGAAGAATGAGAGTTCTGAAGTTTAATTGAAGTGGAAGCCAAAGGCTACTATACAAAAGGATCTATAGTACTGTTACTGTGGCTTTTCATTCATCACTATTGTATTAAAGATAAAAAAAACCTTAAGATTTCCATATGATAAAACAATAAATCACATACGATGATAGATTTTTTTTTTCGTGTTCATCGAAGCTTATTCATGGCTGTTATACTCTGTGGCAAAGATAATCTCAGTAATGATACAGCTCATAAATCATGTAAACAGTGATGTCAAAGTAGTGGGATAATGCACATAGTGATGTCACAGCAGGGAAATAATGCACAGTGAAACTATAGCTTAGAAAACATGTGAACTGTGATGTTACACCACTACACACTCTGATGTCACACAATGGTCTACATTGAAGCTTATAAGTCATGCGGGAGGCCCATTATACTGTTTGGATGGCTATATGTGGCCAATTATACTATTTGGAGGGCTATATGGCGGGCATTATACTGTTAGGAGGATATGTGGGGGCCATTATACTATTTTGATGGCTATGTGAGGGCCATTATACTGTTTTAATGGCTATGTGGGGGCCAGTATACTGTTTGGAGGGTTATGTGAGGGCCATTATACAGTTTGGAAGGCTACATGGGACCATTATAGTAATTGAAGGGCTATATATTATTGTACGGCTAAATGAGGTCCATTATATTATTTTGAGGTTATGTGGGGGCCATTATAATGTTTGGAGGCCTATGTGGGGCCCATTATACTATTTAGAAGGCTATGTGGGGGCCATTTTACCATTTGGAGAGCTATGTGGGAACCATTATACTAGTTGGAGGGCTATTTGGGGGCCACTATACTGTATGGAGGGCTATGAGGAAGCCATTATACTTATATGGATACAGTCCATTGAAAACCCTGTGAACTTGTCAACATTTTTTAATGTCACACACAAACTTATGTGGGGCCCATTATACTGTTTGGATGGCTATATGAGGCCCATTAAACCATATTGAGGACTATGTGGGGGTCATTACACTCTTTGATTGGCTATGTGCGTACAAGTATACTGTCTAGAGGACTATTTGGAGGCTAATCATACTGTTTGGAGGACTATGTGGGGGCTGTTATACTGTTTAAAGGCTATATGGGGAGCATCATACTATTTGAAACCTGTTTTTACATTTCCAAAACTTTTTTGGTTACAAAAGATAACAAAATGATATGAAAACAGAGACTTGTGAACAAACAATCTGGTAACTTCTATATACTATAATATTGTTCACCAGTTGTTCCGGTGTACCTAAGTTCTGACTATTGTGCTCATTTTGATCTGTGTTCTTTAACATTTATCTTATTTAAATTTTTATTAAGTGCTTTAGAATAAATAAAATTTTTGAAATAAGCTTAAAAAACTTCTAGTTTACTCATGTTAGAATATAATCACATAGGATTACACAATGACCTCAACATTTAAGAAGTTGTGTGTTGTTCTCCAATTCTGATCTCCAGTGTACATACCAAAGGAGTTGGCATCCCCTTTGCATTTATAACAGCTCCCCCTCCCACTCTTCAGGATTTTTACATGATTTTGGAGGTGTCTGTGGTCATTTTTGCCCATTTATCCAAAACAGCATTTGTGAGGTCAGACAATGATGTTGGACAACAGAGCCGAGCTTTCAATCTCTGTTCTATTTTATCACAAAGATGTTCGATGGAGTTGAGGTCAGTGCTTTGTGCAGTCAGTAAAGTTCTTGTACACTAAACTCACCCGATCAGGTCTTTGTGGACTTTGCTTTGTGCACTGTGGTAGTCATGCTGGAACAGAAAAGGGCCTTCCCCAAACTGTTATCACAATGTTGGAAGTGTAAACTTGCCAAACATGTCTTGGTATGGTGCAACATAAGGATTTCTCTTCCTGTAAACAAGGGGTAGAGGCAAACCTCTCAAAAACAATCCCCCTATCATTATCCCTCCTCCACCAAATCTTACACCGTGCACAATGCAGTTAGGCAAGTAACGTTCTCCTGGAATTCACCAAACCCAGACTCGTCCATCAGACGCCAGATGGAAAAGTGTGATTTGTCACTGCACAGAACACGTTTCCCCTATTCCAGTCGTGGCAGCTCTCCACCGCTCCATCCGATGCCTGGCATTGTGTTTGAGGCTTGGCCATGGAAACGTGCCTTGAAGCGCCTGGCACACAGTGTTTGGGCTCTGCAGTTCTGAAGTGATCAGAGCATTGGCGCCTTATGCAGTATGCGCCTCAGCACTTGGCTCTGTGACTCAGGCGATGCTCATGTTGCTGTTTAGTCTATGTTGAGTGACTCTGTCGGGACCCTGAAGAATGGAATTCTGAAGCTGTCAGCCACGCTTGGGGCCCAACCTCAAATTGGTGGATACAGATGAAAATGATGTCTGATGGAGCTTCGTCTGCTTCATTACAGTCAATGGCCCCCTCAGGGGCAGCATCTAAAATCCAGTTTTCGAGATCTTCAGATGTAAAACCCGATGGAGCCACTGACTGTAACATGTAACGTGAATGTGGCCCTATGTGGGATGATCGTCATGGCTCAGTTGTTGCAGTTCTAGACGCTTCCACTTTCAGTAATAACCCAGTCTAATATGTAGGAAAAAAAATTGCCAAACTGATGTGTTACAATGGTAACTTCCCATGACGACCCACGCTGGTACCTGTGATACTCTAAAAGCCATTCTTTCATTAATAAGGCCGGCGGCACGGTGAGGGGCTTCAGTTATATAACTGTGGCGACGAGGCTGAAGAAACCTTAATCCTGTAAGACGTGTCCTAATACTTCTCTCCATGAAAAGTATGCATATTGTCCTCCAGTGTTGCCCTACCGCTGTGTACCGCCCCAGTGTTGGTCGGGCTGCTCGGATCCGGGATCGTGGTGGCTCGAGGGGCCCGGACCCGGGTTGGCAGACACTTTGATCCGTGAAAGGGGGTATTTACAGGGGACAAGTTTGTGACGCCACCTGTGGGTTGCGGTAATGGGAGTGCCACCACTGCTGGAACCTGGAACCATGGGGGGGTAGGCCCTGCACTCTGGGTAAGGATGCATTACCCTGTGGCACCCTAATGCACTCAGGGGTGCCACATTCCCCCTTGGTTAAACATAGCTTGTCACAGAGTCCAACACTAGAACACTTGGGAATGCTACCGGTTGTAGCGGTAGCCGGGGACTCGGCCTAGTCCGCTGCAACAGTCCATTCATGTTGTCCCTTTCCCTTCAACCCGCCACCCAAAACACCTGAATCCCTGGTGCCACCGCTAGCCATGGTGTCGCACCACCCCAAGTTCCTTGCAGTGTCCGTGGTGACAGGCTTGAAGTCCTGATAGTTCAGGAGACGACTCTGGTAGGCACACTAGGTGCATCTATTTACAAAGAGCACAAGTTCGTGCTAGCTGCTGGCAGTCCTGCAGCCATGGTCCATAATTAACTTTTTAATGATTGGTAGAAAATCAAGTGACTTTCCCAGTTAACTAACATTTTCAACACTTTCAATTATGCAGGTTTTCAAGAAAAATAACAAACACAATGTAAAACAACAGTAACTACTAAGGCAGCCAGATTCTGCTACTATTACACTATTTTTCCATCCTTCATGGCATGCCTGCTAATCTCCAGGGCATATCAGCCCCGCCCTCCACAATGCCGGCAATATGAAACCATATCTCCTGGTTCCAGGTTTCGGTGGGGGTGCCCCTTTGGGAGGTGTTCTTTGACATCCCTCCTGGAGACAAACACCCCAGCAGCAAGGCCCGGCTCAAAGATGAACCCCCACCGCTTGATGGGGTCAAACCGCTCAACAAGGCCTCGGTACCGCGACCTTCTGACCCGGAAGGTAGCTTTCCTCAAATGCTCCTTTTCTCTATGCGTGCAGGCGACAACCTCTGCCCGACACTGCTGCCTGGCGGACATCTTCGCAAGCAGCTGCTGATGGTGTCTTTCCCAGTATGGGACGTGTACCTCAGGGACACTCAGGCGACCAGTCTCTTGGCACAGACATCCTGCTGCTCTCTCCTGGTGTCCCTGCACCAATCTCCACCTTCACTTCCTGTTACTCCCACGGGGCGAGGCTTCAGCTTCGCACCCTTTTGTGGGGATGATGGGGCAGTTGTTCTTTTAAAGCACAAAAATGGCAGGCAAGATGGCGGCAAAATGGCGGCAATTCAAACGGACAGTCACAGCACAGTTTTGAACAGTTCTGGAAGGCGCACGTCACCCGGTTTAATGGGTCCAGTTCTTATCCTGTTTGTGACTCCAGGTAAGATTCAAGGTGTACCACCCCAGTATTGGTTGGGCTGCTCGGATCCGGGATCGTGGTGTCTCGATGGACCCGGGTTGGCGGACACTTTGTTCTGTGAAAGGGGGTATTTACAGGGGATAGGTTTGTGACGCCACCTGTGGGTTGCGGTAATGGGAGTACCACCGCTGCTGTAAGGAGTACTGGGGCAGATGGAGTTAAGCAGCCTGATGTTAGTCCCTCCACAGGTAGTGAAGGCCTCGGGCTCAGAGGTGTTGGTGGTTGTTTGGGAAAGCAGGGTGCAGGGGACCAGGGTACTCACTGTGGGTAGTCGGGGTGCTGGATGAGGGTTATAAAGGAGACACACGCTGCAAGTAAACCAAATTCTCCATGTACCACAGTCACTGCAGGGAGCCCGTCCACGTATCTGCTCCCATCGGTGTCACTTGGTAGTCCGGCGCCTACCTCCATGCACAATTCAGTTGTCTGTTTGTGGCCCCGTGGCTTGAAGCTGTTAGGGCCCTGCTCACTGTGTGTAGTGTAGCTGTGCTCTTGAGGGCTGGCACTTGGGACTTCAGTGGGCTGCTTTTTGGCTGGAAAACCCTGTCCCCCGCGTTGTGCTGATGCCCTCAATCTCTGTGGGAAGGTCCCTGAAGGTTTCCTTCCTCGGCAGGTTAATTGCCAGGATGTTGAATCGGCTTTTGACCTAGGGTCCTATACCCCATCGTGCTCGGTACAGGTCAGTTCTTTTGCGCTTGCTGGTGCCGACAGTCCTCCTATACTATGTCCGTTGCACCCCTTTTCAATGTCACTGCTACCGGTCCCCGACTCCTCTGGTCCCGAACCACCGTCTGCGACCCAACCTTGGTCTAGCTCCCCGGGAGCTAACACTCCAACTCCACACTCTTTGAGGGCTCTCACTACTCTCCTACTTCTTCCCTTCCACCAGTTTGCCTGACCCCTAGGTGGGTGGCCCTTTTCCAGCTAGACCAACCCACTGGTGTGTCTGACAGGTCATGATGTGAGGTGTTGATTGGGATTTGTGGTGCTGATGGTAGTGACACCGATTTCTTAGGAACCTGGAACCATGGGGGGTAGGCCCTGCACCCTGGGTAAGGAAGCAGTACCCTGTGGCACCCTGATGTACTCAGGGGCGCCACAGCTGTACCCTGTGTAGGAGCCCTCGGCTGGCTGTGTCTGCAATGTGTATATATACGTCCTGCAGACACCGTGTATATATACATCCTGCAGACGCCGTGTATATATACGTCCTGCAGACGCCATGTATATATACGTCCTGCAGACGCCATGTATATATACATCCTGCAGACGCCGTGTATATATACGTCCTGCAGACGCCGTGTATATATACGTCCTGCAGACGCCGTGTATATATTCGTCCTGCAGACGCCATGTATATATCCACGTCCTGCAGACGCCGTGTATATATACGTCCTGCAGACGCCGTGTATATATCCACGTCCTGCAGACGCCGTGTATATATACGTCCTGCAGACGCCGTGTACATATACGTCCTGCAGACGCCGTGTACATATACGTCCTGCAGACGCCGTGTATATATCCACGTTCTGCAGACGCCGTGTATATATACGTCCTGCAGACGCCGTGTATATATACGTCCTGCAGACGCCGTGTACATATACGTCCTGCAGACGCCGTGTACATATACGTCCTGCAGACGCCGTGTACATATACGTCCTGCAGACGCCGTGTACATATACGTCCTGCAGACGCCGTGTATATATACGTCCTGCAGACGCCGTGTATATATACGTCCTGCAGACGACGTGTATATATCCACGTCCTGCAGACGCCATGTATATACACGTCCTGCAGACGCCGTGTATATATACGCCCTGCAGAGACCGTGTATATATACGTCCTGCAGAGACCGTGTATATATACGTCCTGCAGACGCCGTGTATATATACGTCCTGCAGAGACCGTGTATATATACGTCCTGCAGATGCCGTGTATATATACGTCCTGCAGACGCCGTGTATATATACATCCTGCAGACACCGTGTATATATACGTCCTGCAGACACCGTGTATATATACGTCCTGCAGACGCCGTGTATATATACGTCCTGCAGACACGGTGTATATATACGTCCTGCAGACGCCGTGTATATATACGTCCTGCAGACGCCGTGTATATATACGTCCTGCAGACGCCGTGTATATATACATCCTGCAGACACCGTGTATATATATGTCTTGCAGAGACCGTGTATATATACATCCTGCAGACACCGTGTATATATACGTCCTGCAGACACCGTGTATATATACGTCCTGCAGACGCCGTGTATATATACGTCCTGCAGACACGGTGTATATATACGTCCTGCAGACGCCGTGTATATATACGTCCTGCAGACGCCGTGTATATATACGTCCTGCAGACGCCGTGTATATATACATCCTGCAGACACCGTGTATATATATGTCTTGCAGAGACCGTGTATATATACGTCCTGCAGACGCCATGTATATATACGTCCTGCAGACGCCGTGTATATATACGTCCTGCAGACGCCATGTATATATACGTCCTGCAGACGCCGTGTATATATACGTCCTGCAGACGCCGTGTATATATACGTCCTGCAGACGCCGTGTATATATCCACGTCCTGCAGACGCCGTGTATATATCCACGTCCTGCAGACGCCGTGTATATATACGTCCTGCAGACGCCGTGTATATATCCACGTCCTGCAGACGCCGTGTATATATCCACGTCCTGCAGACACCGTGTACATATACGTCCTGCAGACGCCGTGTACATATACGTCCTGCAGACACCGTGTACATATACGTCCTGCAGACGCCGTGTATATATACGTCCTGCAGACGCCGTGTACATATACGTCCTGCAGACACTGTGTATATATACGTCCTGCAGACACTGTGTATATATACGTCCTGCAGACGCCGTGTACATATACGTCCTGCAGACACCGTGTATATATACGTCCTGCAGACACTGTGTACATATACGTCCTGCAGACGCCGTGTATATATACGTCCTGCAGACGCCGTGTATATATACGTCCTGCAGATGCCGTGTATATATACGTCCTGCAGACACTGTGTATATATACGTCCTGCAGACACTGTGTATATATACGTCCTGCAGACACTGTATATATACGTCCTGCAGACACTGTGTATATATATATACGTCCTGCAGACACTGTGTATACACTGCGGCCAGGTATAGCTGCCTGTAGAGAATAGCTCATTAATTGTGACCGCAGCCTAAATATCAGATCTAACCCGAGGGTAAATGATGTCTTCATGGGGACACAGGAGCGGCGGCCTGACTGGCACTACCTGTTCAGTGACACATTAGTGCAGTGTGCGCCACATTCAGCATGAGATATACACGCAGACAGGCAGTGAAGGGGTTACCATCGGTCCCTATCATATCGGAGACATATCCACAACGTGATAAAAGGGTAAAAACCACGCCACTTATTGTCTCAGCCCACTCGCGTGTCCGGAGCACAGCGCTGCACCCACCGCAGCAGGCGGCTCACACTCACACTCACACTCACACTCACACTCACACTCACACTTTCACAGTCTGACTGACAGTGTGACTGGCTGAGCGGCTCCACAGCGTGGGGGCGTGTCTTCGTGACGTCACCGCACTGCCCAACACACTCATCGGAACTCGTGGCTTGGTAAGTGCCCAGAGTCATGTGACGGCCTTTGATTGACAGCTCCGACACAGAAGGGGAGACGGCGCCTGGGTGCGGGAGGCAGCGGCTCAGCCAGCAGCAGTGTCTACGGCAGCCCGGTGCGGTCTGCATCCTCCAGCCAGCGGATCCCCCTCCTCTACAGGCGCTTATGGTTTCTTCTTCTCAGACTTCTTTTGGGCGAAAGCACTCACTGGGGAGGGGACACTTCCCTTCAAATGTCTGCAAAGTTACTTGTGCAAACCCGGACCGGCCTGTCCAGTGAGGGAGCAGCGCCGCTCTGCTGTGTAAGTACTTTATGCATCAGGCTTCATAGACGATCACACCCAGCTCATGCCATCACCCAAACTGCTCCGCCGTGCGTGCCACAGCCCAGCACACAGCCACCGGGGGGCTGAGACCGGGGGTGCGGGGGGCTGACACGGGGGTCTGAGACCGGGGGTGCGGGGGGGGCTGACACCGGGGGGCTGAGACCGGGGGTGCGGGGGGCTGACACGGGGGGTCTGAGACCGGGGGTGCGGGGGGCTGACACGGGGGGTCTGAGACCGGGGGTGCGGGGGGGCTGACACCGGGGGGCTGACACCGGGGGGCTGAGACCGGGGGTGCGGGGGGCTGACACGGGGGGTCTGAGACCGGGGGAGCGGGGGGCTGACACGGGGGGTTTGAGACCGGGGGTGCGGGGGGGTCTGAGACCGGGGGTGCGGGGGGTCTGAGACCGGGGGTGCGGGGGGGTCTGAGACCGGGGGTGCGGGGGGTCTGAGACCGGGGGTGCGGGGGGCTGACACGGGGGGGTCTGAGACCGGGGGTGCGGGGGGCTGACACGGGGGGTCTGAGACCGGGGGTGCGGGGGGCTGACACGGGGGGTCTGAGACCGGGGGTGCGGGGGGCTGACACGGGGGGTCTGAGACCGGGGGTGCGGGGGGTCTGAGACCGGGGGCGCGGGGGTGCTGAGACCGGGGGCCGGGGTGTCTGCGCCTCCTGCTGTCAGTGAGGAAGTTGTGCCGTCCTCAGCCGGGCTCCTCCATCCCTGTCCTGTCTGGTTGTTAATATCCGCACAGAATGTGTCATTCTATTGTCATTCTCCGTTCATAGCAGCAATGAATGCGTTTTCTTTGGGGTGAGCAGACCATACACTGACTTTACACGGTGATGCTTCTGTTGTTTCTGGGCAGGTTCATACATTGCAGATTTCCCTCTGCTGAGACCCTGCTCTCCTGTCACGTACTTCAGCCATAAATCCCCGGTGTGAATATTCCCTTACACCTCCGCTTCAGTCACTCACCATTCTCTCCCATTTGTGAGAAATCGAGCTGCTCTGCCAGTGCTGGATCAGCCTGTCCTCCACTTTCTGTGGGTTCATTGTTAACTATCATATTTGCTTCTGTTTTTCGTACGCTCTCCATATTTTAAGAGAACCTGTCCTCAGGATTAAAGAGAACCTGTCAGGTGCAATATGCAGTGCGGACCACGAGCAGTTCTGGGTGCATATTGCTGATCCCTGCCTAACCGTCCCTGTATACACTAGCATAGATAAAGGGATCTATAGAAAAAGTATTTCTAAAGATCTTTCATCTTATAACTAGTCCCTGCGCTCATTAGCATAAGGGCGTTATATTCCCCGACTAGTCTGCCCTCTTAGCACGCTCACAGGGGTGTACTAACATGCTATTCAATGCAGCATTACCAGGGATAACGCGAGTACCTGTGTTCGGTGTAATCGCGCTTCTGAATGCCGGGCACTTCCGGTCATGCACAGTCTGAAGTCGCGTGCACTTGTCCCGGCTTCAGAGAGGTCTACTTACTGTGCATAACCGTAATTGCCGGGAATTCAGAAGAGCGGACACAGGTATGCATGTCACCACCGGTAACGCTGCATTGAATAGCATGTTAGTACACCCCTGTGAGTGTGCTAAGAGGGCGGACTAGTCGGGGGATATAACGCCCTTATGCTAATGAGCGCAGGGACTAGTTATAAGATTAAAAATCTTTAGACCTACCTTTTCTAAAGATCTCTTTATGCTAGGGTATACAGGGACGGTTACGCAGGGATTAGCAATATGCACCCAGAACTGCTCGTGGTCCTCACTGCATATTACACTTTAAACATGTTAAATTAAATGTCGGGTATAATGTCAGTTACTAATATTTGGCTTCAGTAAAGAAATCTGCAGCCAGTTTATAATCCACATTAGAAGTCCGTTTCCTAAGCTTTCAGTGCACTGGAGCAGGACTGTAGTGGGGTTGGCTCTGCCCCGGCCCCTTCACTGTTGTCTGTATCTTACTCCTGGTGTAAAGCTTGCACTGCACTCACTGCAGGTATCACCTGTGCAGATTTTCCTGGCAGGGTTCAGTAAAATGATGCCAGTGAAGGCATATGCGCAGATTGACCTCCAGGCGGTATTCACCAGAATGGGGAAGGTGCATGCGCAGATTGACCTCCAGGCGGTATTCACCAGAATGGGGAAGGTGCATGCGCAGATTGACCTCCAGGCGGTATTCACCAGAATGGGGATGGTGCATGCGCAGATTGACCTCCAGGCGGTATTCACCAGAATGGGGATGGTGCATGCGCAGATTGACCTCCAGGCGGTATTCACCAGAATGGGGATGGTGCATGCGCAGATTGACCTCCAGGCGGTATTCACCAGAATGGGGATGGTGCATGCGCAGATTGACCTCCAGGCGGTATTCACCAGAATGGGGATGGTGCATGCGCAGATTGACCTCCAGGCGGTATTCACCAGAATGGGGATGGTGCATGCGCAGATTGACCTCCAGGCGGTATTCACCAGAATGGGGATGGTGCATGCGCAGATTTAGATCTTGGCTCCTCATTGAGCTGAGATCTTAATATGTGCATGCAATGCCACTGGCGCTAGTTCTCTGAAGACTGCCAGGGGTTGAATCTGTGCAAGTGCCACACGTGGGCTAGTATGGCATTGGTGCAAAATTAAAAAACAGGTGAAAGATACAGGCACCAGTGGGAGCGGAGGGGCCGAGACAGAGCTGAACACACAACCACAGTCTGGCCCCAGTGCAATGAATGCTCAAAGTGAACCTGTCAGTGATTCCATATTTTTCCCCCTGTTTGGTCTTGAAAAGTTACTGGCTAGCACTTTGTTTTCATGTGTTGTGTGTGGGTTGTTTTTTTTTTTTTTTTGTTTTGTTTCTTTAAGCCAGAAAGCTGCCATTTGAAATTACTTTAGTTTGGTGCCATGTCTGTGATCTGCTTTTTTTTTTTTTTTTTTTTTTTTTTTTTTTTTTAAAAACAAAAGTAAACAACTGAATGAACATCCTCAGAGCCAGGTGATTCCATAATTTTTGCCAGGGGGGTAGTTCTCCTGCTATAGCTATGTCTCTTACCTCATGTGCAGGGCATTGCAGCTTAGGTATCCATGGTTACAACCAAGAGCAACTAACTGTCACTGTATGAGTGATCATAACCATGTATATGTAAGCAGCAATGCCCTGCACATGAGGTAAGAGACATGGCTTTATCAGGAGAACTATACTACATTTCTAATTAGAGATATTTACTAATATTACACTTACTACATATTGGGGTAGAATCGTAGAGATGGGTAATGCCCCAGCAAATGAATTGTCTCATCTTAAGTGGCTACATTTGCAGAATGCTTGTAAAAACTAGCAACTTTTCAGTTTTTTTTTTTTTTTTTACTTTTTAAAAATCCTCTCCATTCTCAAGAATAGAGGGATTTTTAGATTCTTAGTTTACTGCTCATTGTCAAGATTATTGGCGATTTCTGCAGTGTCAGAGCGGATGGGTTCCTAGGCTGAGTTTGTTGCATGTGGTTTCTCTGCTTTAGATTTTGTAAGCATTGTCCATCCTGAGCACTAGACCTGGCGGCCTTGGTTCTTCTGCATTATAATTTTTTTTTGTGTTGGCCGTATATATTATATATATATTTTTATTTATGTGGATTGGAAACATCATATCAAATCAGTTATTAAAGGTGAATCTGTCACCAGATTTTTGCCACCTAATCTAAGAGCTGCATAAGTTGGGGGCAGAGATCCTGATTCCAGCCATGTGTCACTTCCTAGGCTGCTTATTGTAGTTTTGATAAAATCACTGATTAATCAGCAGTAGATTATCATTAGAGGACTACTAGACTATGCTGGACTACCTGGCAGCACGCCATGAGCTCTGTATAAGGCTGGACTCAAACGAGCGTATGGCATCCGATGTGACCGCATCGGAAGCGATATGCTAATGACTCCCGGCTCAGGTTCTGCTGCGAGCGTGAGCTGAGTGTCATGCGACTGTGACCCGATCCTGCAATCAGATCACATCTGTGAAGCTCAGGATGGGAGTTGCGGAGGAGAGGGAGGGGTTAATCCCCCATCTACTCCATTGTCAGCCTGTGCGTGTATCGCACTGCACTGGGATAACATCTGAGTGCAGTCTGATGTATCTCTCGCACCCATTCACTTGAATGGGTGCGAGGGATACGGCTCTAGCAGAAAATCGCAGCATGCTGCCGCTTTTTTCGTATGCAGAATCTGTATACGAGAAAAGCTGACTAACTGCTCTTCCTCATTGATTAACATAGGTCCGAGTGCAATGCGAGATTTTCTCGCATTGCCCTCGTTTGATTTTCACGCTTTTGTGAGCGTACCCTAACTGCTAGATCTGCAGCAGAGAAAACCTTAATTGCTGTCACTTTTGAAAAAAGGAAAAAAAAAAAGCTCAGTAAGCGACACCGCTGGAATCGGGGTCTGTGTCTCTACATTATGCTGCTCTCATATGGGGGAGCAAAAACCTGTTGACAAATTCCCTTTAATGTAATAGAATTATAAGCTGTGCTGTGCCATGCTGATTTGTGTAGCACCAACACCTAGTTTCCTCAATGACATTTGTTCTGGTTACCTCCACTGATGATGAGGCCTGTGACCGGGACCGACCCATAAGAGGTCACCATGGAACAACATTGCACATGTGCTAGTTTACAGCCATTGCAAACCTTGCGTGCTGTATTCTCAATGTGTAAGAGATGTACTGTATATTCATCTAGCTTTTGCCTATATAGCAATGGTTTGTCAAGATATTGTTGTGACTCAGATGGCAGGATAAGCTGCCAAACATACATTGTCCCAGATACATGATGTATTTTAGACCATATTTGTGCTTCCCCCAACTGTTGTGCTTGGAGAACTCCTAAAATGGATGCAATTATGCCAAAATATTGGTTTAAAGCAGCCAACCAAGAGGATGTCTAAGGTTACATCCATACATCCGTTGTACGTCATTGTGCTCATATTTAAAAAAAAAAAAAAAAAAAAAAAAAAAGACACATAAGGTTTGATTAGTGGAGGGGATATGAGATTACCCCAGTTTTCCGTTACAAAACATCTTAATTTGTTGCCAGAAAACTTTAGGGATATTTGCCATTTTCATGCTTAGCTATCTTTACGAAAATGGGCAGAGCATGGGTGCGATGGGGCAGTGGTAACCCCATCCATCTAATGCATTAAAATGTATGCCACCCTAGTGGGGTAAACTTCAAAAGTTCTGTACTTCAGTCCCCAACTAGAGTAGATTTATGGCAGCGGTGTATGCCACTTAAGAGATCCACCAGATTCATTAGGTACTTAGTATGACATGAACATTGGTGCGTACAACGACAGTCTTTATGACTAATAATTAATATGATTCAGATCCATAGAGTGCCATTGTTTCTTATGCACATCTGTTTTAAAAACTGATCCATGTGTCCGTTTTGATAGACTTGTAGCATGTCCTATGCTTATCCAATTTGTAGATCAGACTCGACCATTAACTAACTGGGTTGGCCACTACTAGGACAACCCCTTCTGATTCCACTTGTTTCCCCCAGTTAAAATAAAAGACCCTGTACTCACCTCCCGTTCTTGTGCCGTTCCAGCGCTGTTGCTATCTGCGCTTCAGGACTCACGTGACGTCACACGAGCCCCGTGTCCAGTCACCACTGGCTTCTCTCTTCCTGCCTTCGGATCAAATGAGTTAATCAACAGGATGTGACGCTACAGCTGCCACTCACTTCCTTTTGATTGCTCATTTGGTTCGAAGATAGGGAGAGGGAAGCCGGCGGTGATTGGACTTGGGGCTCACTCGACGTCACAATGTCATATGAGCCAAAAAACGGCGATTACCGATAGTGCTGGAATGGTGCCAGAGTGGGAGATGAGTACAGGGTCTTTTATAACTGGAGGAAACAAGTGGAATCAGAAGGGGTAGTGGACAACCCCTTTAAAGTTTATGGGAATCTGTTGTAAAAGATGGAGGGCGGGGGGGAGCATACTGTTTACTCCAGTATTGTATTCGAGTTTTATGTCTTTACTAGCTGTAGTACCCGGCGTTGCCCGGGATAGTAACTGTCTCTCTCCCAGTCTCTGTCTGTGTGTCGCTGTCTGTCCCTTTCCTTGTCTGTCTCTGTCTCTGTCTCTGTCTCTGTCTCTGTCTCTGTCTCTGTCTCTGTCTCTGTCTCTGTCTCTGTCTCTGTCTCTGTCTCTGTCTCTGTCTCTGTCTCTCTGTCTCTGTCTCTCTGTCTCTGTCTCTCTGTCTCTGTCTCTCTGTCTCTGTCTCTCTGTCTCTGTCTCTGTCTCTGTCTCTCTGTCTCTCTGTCTCTCTGTCTCTCTGTCTCTCTGTCTCTCTGTCTCTCTGTCTCTCTGTCTCTCTGTCTCTCTGTCTCTCTGTCTCTCTGTCTCTCTGTCTCTCTGTCTCTCTGTCTCTCTGTCTCTCTGTCTCTCTGTCTCTCTGTCTCTCTCTGTCTCTCTGTCTCTCTCTGTCTCTCTGTCTCTCTCTGTCTCTCTCTGTCTCTCTGTCTCTCTCTGTCTCTCTGTCTCTCTCTGTCTCTCTCTGTCTCTCTCTGTCTCTCTCTGTCTCTCTGTCTCTCTCTGTCTCTCTGTCTCTCTCTGTCTCTCTGTCTCTCTGTCTCTCTCTGTCTCTCTGTCTCTCTCTCTCTCTCTCTCTGTGTTTGTCTTTGTCTCTCTCTCTCTCTCTCTCTCTCTCTCTCTGTGTTTGTCTTTGTCTCTCTCTCTCTCTCTCTCTCTCTCTCTGTGTTTGTCTTTGTCTCTCTCTCTCTCTCTCTGTGTTTGTCTTTGTCTCTCTCTCTCTGTGTTTGTCTTTGTCTCTCTCTCTCTCTCTCTCTCTCTCTCTCTGTGTTTGTCTCTCTCTCTCTCTCTCTGTGTTTGTCTTTGTCTCTCTCTCTCTGTGTTTGTCTTTGTCTCTCTCTCTCTCTCTCTGTGTTTGTCTCTCTCTCTCTCTCTCTGTGTTTGTCTTTGTCTCTCTCTCTCTGTGTTTGTCTTTGTCTCTCTCTCTCTCTCTCTCTCTCTCTCTCTCTCTCTCTCTCTCTCTCTCTCTCTCTCTCTCTCTCTCTCTCTCTCTCTCTCTCTCTCTCTCTCTCTCTGTGTTTGTCTTTGTCTCTCTCTCTCTCTCTCTCTCTCTCTGTGTTTGTCTTTGTCTCTCTCTCTCTCTCTCTCTCTCTCTCTGTGTTTGTCTTTGTCTCTCTCTCTCTCTCTCTCTCTCTCTCTCTCTCTCTCTGTGTTTGTCTTTGTCTCTCTCTCTCTCTCTCTCTCTCTCTCTCTCTCTCTCTGTGTTTGTCTTTGTCTCTCTCTCTCTCTCTCTCTCTCTCTCTCTCTCTCTGTGTTTGTCTTTGTCTCTCTCTCTCTGTGTTTGTCTCTCTCTCTCTCTCTCTGTGTTTGTCTTTGTCTCTCTCTCTCTCTCTCTCTGTGTTTGTCTTTGTGTCTCTCTCTCTCTCTCTCTCTCTCTCTCTGTGTTTGTCTGTGTCTCTCTCTCTCTCTCTCTCTGTGTTTGTCTTTGTCTCTCTGTTTGTCTTTGCCCCTCTGTTTGTCTTTGCCCGTCTCTGTCTCTTTGTCTCCCCACCGACATCTTATTACCTCACACATAAGCTTCTTATACTAACAGTTTCTTTTGTTCCTATAGCAACCACTGACAGTAGCTATTTATAGCCTGTAGCTCCCACCTCCATTGAGTTTAATAGAGGCAGGATTTTTGGAGAGTAAGTGTAAAGCGCAGGGTTATATTTTCCCGCCCAAACATAGTCTGACGTTCCCTGAGTCACATGGGGTGTCTGTGCAAAATTTCGTGATTGTAAATGCGAAAGTGTGTATTCCTTTAGCGGACATACACACAGCTTTATATATTAGATTTCTAACTGATCCATTTTTAAAAGTAAAAAATAAGGCTATATTCACAGAGCCATTGAACATATGCAAAAACACTATCTGGGTTTATGTCCGAAGCGCCGTATTATGGGATTCAGGCATCTGTGCATGACAGGGCCATTGACTATAATGATGTAGACGGATCCATAGTGTTCTCTTTTGGACATTATTTTCGGCCTTGCGTATCAATTCCAGAAACTTAATCCATACATGTCATTTATTGAAGCAGTTTTAAAATCTGTGGCTGTATGAATGGCAGCTTAAATTTTCCGTTAAAAATCATAGGTGGCTGTTTTCGCACCCTTGCTGAAATGCATCTGAAAACAAGCCAACTATGTGAAGGTACCCAAATATTATCCCCCATTTGTAGTGAATTTTCATTAGGAACTAGATAAATATAAACCACTGTTCTGTATTTCATTTGTAAAGAAGGTGTTAATAAGTGTATATCACATCTAGCTTTTCCAAGCAGCGATTACAAAGTACCATTTTGCTCTTTGAATGCCGGCCAGGACTTGGTGGAGGCGTATTGTGGCCAGGCGTCCGGCTTTATGGCTGAACTCAATTACCTAACACAGACACGGGGTCGCTAGGAGGCCATGCCACAGGAATCCTGCTAGTCCTATTATTATCTCGTTTCTTGCGTTCAGTTGTTTTCTGGTTGTGAAGGAGCCTCTTGGGGCTGCTGGGTTTATTTATCAGTCATTTGTGGGCTTAGAAACAAAATTAATGCCAAGAGGATTTGCAGCCGCAGCTGACCTAATCTTTTGTATCGGCATTTGTCAATTCTTGCCCATCAGCTTCTCCGGGAAGCAAATCCTGTTCAGAGATGATTATTCACAAATGAGCAATAGGGATGGAACTGGTTTAGCAGAGTCGTCCTGGTCACACCCGCACAGATGTGCGAAAGATGTGAGCGCTTTCATTGTGTACCATCGAAATCTGGGGATTGTGCAAGAGGTCCGGTTACACTGGTGAAGCAGAGCCTACGTCTCAGCCCCCCGGGAATAATAGGTCCAATTCCACCTTGGCCATGAGTTTAGACATCGCACACTATAGACTCTGTATAGTCCTGTGTTTTTCATATTTTGTTTTGTGTAATATTTATACATATTTTGTGTTTTCTCCTCAATTCCTGATTACCTTGGCCAGTACATCATGAGCACAATATATTTATTAATATCCGGCATTACTGTATATCTCCAAGGAGACTGTGCGTGTAAGGGCGAAGATATATTTGTGGGCTTCACACTAACATTACTAACACTACATTCCCACTATCCATATCCACTCTGGTAATTTCTGCACCTTACTTGCATTCTTTTTTTTTTAATTCATTTTATTTATTTATTTTTTTTTTTACACTGCGCTTTTTTTTTTGTCTGTTTGGTATGTATGTATAATATAGATATAGAGTGTGTGTGTGTGTGTGTGTGTATAATATAATATTTCATTTATATTGCGCTGTTAATTTCACAGCGCTTTACATACATCAGCAACACTGTCCCCACTGGGGCTCACAATCTAAGGTCCCTATCAGTATATTTTTGAATTGTGGGAGGAAACCTGAGAACCCGGAGGAAACCCACGCAAGCACACGGGGAGAACATACAAACTCCTTGCAGATGGTGTCCTTGGTGGGATTTGAGCCCAGGACCCCAGCGCTGCAAGACTGCAGTGCTAACCACTGAGCCACCGTGCCGCCCATTCAGGCTTTATATAAAGCTGCTTGTTTTGCCAACTTACTAGTATTGACATTCCTAGGCATGGACTACATGCGTTTTTGATGCGTTTACACCATGTAAACACACTAAAAACTCACACGCGTTTTTTTTTTTCCACCTGTGGATTTTCCAAATTTAATACAAGGCTATGGGGAAATTCTGCACGTACATCTCAGCGTATCCGCAAGAGAAATTGACTTTCCCCAGATTGGAAAAACGCACAACAGGTACTCACTTACTCAACATTGAAAAAATAAACAAAAAAAGAAAAACAAAACGTGGTCCTGAGATTTCTGTAAATCTCATCCACTTTGTTTGAGCTGTAAAACTCTGTTTTCGACGCAAGTAAAATACACCGCTTTAAAGACTCAATGAAAACTCATTGTGGGCACATACCCTAAGGTTACGTCCGCACGCTGTAGAAAATGTACCGTATATGCCGGCGTATAAGACGACTGGGCGTATAAGACGACCCCCAACTTCTGCCCTAAAAATATAGAATTTGGGATATACTCACTGTATAAGACTACCCCCGCTCCCAAATGAAAAAAAGTCTGCTTTGATTGCAACATGTTAATTTTAATTCCGCGAGAGCCGTACAATATGTTTTTAAAGGGCCATTGACAGATCAATCGCTCCAATATTCACTTAGTACAGCAAGGAATGCTCCTCCCTGCTGTATAAAGCCACAACTGGACTGAAACAATGGTACTACACTCTGCTACAAACAGACACACACAACTCTGCTACAAACAGACAAACACACACAACTCTGCTACAAACAGACAAACACACACAACTCTGCTACATGCAGACAAACACACACAACTCTGCTACATGCAGACAAACACACACAACTCTGCTACATACAGACAAACACACACAACTCTGCTACATACAGACAAACACATACAACTCTGCTACATACAGACAAACACATACAACTCTGCTACATACAGACAAACACATACAACTCTGCTACATACAGACAAATACACACAACTCTGCTACGTACAGACAAACACATACAACTCTGCTACATACAGACAAACACATACAACTCTGCTACATACAGACAAATACACACAACTCTGCTACGTACAGACAAACACATACAACTCTGCTACGTACAGACAAACACATACAACTCTGCTACGTACAGACAAACACATACAACTCTGCTACGTACAGACAAACACGTACAACTCTGCTACGTACAGACAAACACGTACAACTCTGCTACGTACAGACAAACACGTACAACTCTGCTACATGCAGACAAACACGTACAACTCTGCTACATGCAGACAAACACGTACAACTCTGCTACATGCAGACAAACACGTACAACTCTGCTACATGCAGACAAACACGTACAACTCTGCTACATGCAGACAAACACGTACAACTCTGCTACATGCAGACAAACACGTACAACTCTGCTACATGCAGACAAACACGTACAACTCTGCTACATGCAGACAAACACGTACAACTCTGCTACATGCAGACAAACACGTACAACTCTGCTACATGCAGACAAACACGTACAACTCTGCTACATGCAGACAAACACGTACAACTCTGCTACATGCAGACAAACACGTACAACTCTGCTACATGCAGACAAACACGTACAACTCTGCTACATGCAGACAAACACGTACAACTCTGCTACATGCAGACAAACACGTACAACTCTGCTACATGCAGACAAACACGTACAACTCTGCTACATGCAGACAAACACGTACAACTCTGCTACATGCAGACAAACACGTACAACTCTGCTACATGCAGACAAACACGTACAACTCTGCTACATGCAGACAAACACGTACAACTCTGCTACATGCAGACAAACACGTACAACTCTGCTACATGCAGACAAACACGTACAACTCTGCTACATGCAGACAAACACGTACAACTCTGCTACATGCAGACAAACACGTACAACTCTGCTACATGCAGACAAACACGTACAACTCTGCTACATGCAGACAAACACGTACAACTCTGCTACATGCAGACAAACACGTACAACTCTGCTACATGCAGACAAACACGTACAACTCTGCTACATGCAGACAAACACGTACAACTCTGCTACATGCAGACAAACACGTACAACTCTGCTACATGCAGACAAACACGTACAACTCTGCTACATGCAGACAAACACGTACAACTCTGCTACATGCAGACAAATACACACAACTCTGCTGCTCTGTGGGGCCTGCACCCGCGGCTCGGCGGGTACAGCACCCGCGGCATCGGCGGGGGGGGGGGATTGGCAGGGCATACATCTGGGGGGTTAGAAGCAGCTCACTGGGGCCCATAATGGGCACAAGTCCCCCTGTGTTAGATATCTCCCCCATAGTGCTGCCCATGGCCCCTATAGATCGCACAAGTCCCCCTGTGTCAGATATGGCCCCTAGGCTGCTGCCCAAAGTAAAATAAAACCCTCTTTCCTTATCTCCTGTCTGGCTCCGTGCTTCTGTTCTTCCACTTCCTGGTTGTCAGTGCGGTCATGTGATCGGCACAGCAGGCTGAGCTCTCTGCCTGATCACAGTGGAAGCAGGGACACAGGGAGAAACGCTGCAGGGGTAAGTAAAGCTTTTTTATTTTAGAATGAGCAGCAGCCTGGGGGCCAAATCTAACACATGGGGGACATGTGCGATCACACTGGGACACAGGCTCATATAATATGCACCGCTGCCCCAGCCCCTCACTGCGTGCGATTTCAGCACCATTGGAGATGGACAGCGGCTGTGCATATTATATGAGCGGGTGCAGGAGATCAAAGGATGCAGCCCGCAGCGTTCCCCTGTGCTCCAGAGCTGCTGCCCCCCACCTCCCCTGGACGCTGCAGTGTACATACACACCCCCCCCCCCCCGTATATCCGGCGTATAAGACGACCCCCCACTGTAGCCATTATTTTAAGGGGGTAAAAAGTCGTCTTATACGCCAGTATATACGGTAACAACAAAACTGCACCTTGTGCCAGAAAAACGCAACAATAAAGTGCATGCATTTATGTCCCATGCATTTTTTTCATGTGCAATCAATGGCTAGAAGGGCTAAAAAAAACAACAAAAAAACGCTGGACAAAAACCACACAAAGAATTGACATGCTGCAGGTTTTTTGTCAACCCAAAACTGCAGGCAAAAAAAAAAAGCCATGTGCACACAGCATGTCTGAATTCTCATAATTTTGCTGGGAGGAAGGAAGACATACAGTTTTGGGCAACAAACCGCACCCAAAAAACGCAGGGGGCCTAAATGTCCTAATCTTCCTCTGTCTTTTCACTTGCGTTTTAGATTTGTTAAGCAGTAGTGATGAGCGAGCGTGTTCAGCCGCGAAACACAGGAGCTCGGATGTTTCGTCCTTGAAACAACCACAACGCACAGTCTCCCTTCACCGCATGATGTGAGCAGGCGCCACAGGCAGACCCGGTCACAGTCTGGCTCTCGGTGGTATTAAAGCAACTTTTTCGAATGTAATGGGTTAAGTGGGGAAAAACCCTGCTCTCCCTCTTCCCTGAAATGCTGCTTATGGCAGGCTGTATGTAGGTGGAGAGCCGAACTGCCCAGTCTATAACTTCCATTATACGCATTGCTTGTGTTGAGCTCGTCCGAATCTCTGAGCAGCTCGACTGGAGGACCAAGCACTCGAGCATTTCAGTGCTCGCCAATCTGTAGAAAACAATTATGATGCCAAAATAGCCATTTCTTTTTTTTTTTCCTTCACCACGACAGCACCACCAGAGAGATAGGTCCGCACATCTCTCTGGTGGCGCTGTCGTGGCTTCTGGAAAAAATCATTACCGGTAAGTAATTTAAGATTATTTCATGATTCCGTAACTATTCTGATATTTCCCTTCTAATAGGGGCATTATCTAATACGTTCATAAAACAAGACACAAAGGGATACAGCCGCACTCTGTAAGCGCCAAGACATATGCAAACATAGAATACATGACATTTGAACTGCATTAATGTTATATAACATAGGCTTAGAAAATTGAAAGTTCTTTGCACAAAAATTGGCCACTTCTTCATGTGTGCCCATCAACCACGGCACTCTCTCTCTGATGGGACCCTATACTAGTGTCATGCCTCTTCTGGACTACATGTCTACAAATGTAAAAGGCAGGATCTAGCACTAATTAAAACCACCCTGTGCCTAATGGGCAGTGGCTACAGTCAGAATAGGAGGCTGTCTACACCTCCAATATATACTGCAGAAACCAAAAAATTGCATCTCAAATATAGCAAGTGTGAATAAGAGCTAACTGCTAAAACTACACAAAATACGTCTGGGGTTTAGACTGTTGTATCCCTTTGTGTTTCATGTAGTTTTACCAGTTGGCACCTGTTCACACTTGCTATATTTGGAATTGCAGTTTATTGATTTCTACTTTCATAAAACAATTTAGAGCACACAAAAAATGTGAATAGCCCTTGTATGGTAGCATTAGTGTCCTTATGGGTAGACATTAAAGGGAACCGGTCACCAGTTTTGGTGCCTATAAGCTGCAGCCACCACCAGTGGGCTCTTATATACAGCATTCTAACATGCTGTATATAAGAGCCCAGGCCGCCGTGTAGAACGTAAAAATCACTTTATATTACTTTTCTAAACGATCGGTGCGGTGGAGTTGGGTCATATGGGCGTCTTCGTTGTCCGGTGCCGGCGCCTCCTCTTTCGGTCATCTTCATCCTCCTTCTGAATCCTGTGTGCATGATGCGTCCTACGTCATACACACTCGCCGGTCCCACGCATGCGCACTACTATACTTTGATCTGCCCTGCTCACAAGAAGGATGACAAAGATGGCCGATAGAGGAGGTGCCAGCCCCAGAGAACGAAGACGTCCATCTGACCCAACTCCACTGCAGCAATCGTTAGGTGAGTATTATAAAGTGATTTTACGTTCTACACAGCGGCCTGGGCTCTTATATACAGTATGTTAGAATGCTGTATATAAGAGCCCATTGGTGGTGGCCGCAGCTTATAGGCACCAAAACTGGTGATAGGTTTCCTTTAAAGCAGTGTGTGTGTGTGTGTGTGTGTTTCCTTCATACCAGTGGAGTGGTGTTTTTAATCTAAGCTCTAGACACTGGTCTTATATTCGCCTTCTATCGATGCAGCTCTGGTCCCACGGCACCATCTTGTGATGTAACTTCTGACTGGCTGGAAGTCAGAAGTTACGTCCTTAGCTTCCAATGAAGCTCTGAGAGCCATAACAAGGCTCTCGTAGAGTTGTATTAAGTTGTGCATAAACACTAGAGCTGCCTGCAGAAGACTGACCGGAGCGGCAGTGCTAGGATATGAAGATGGCAGCAGGTAATTATATCTGTAGGGTCAGGGAACTTTAGATTTAAAGCACCATTTCAGCTGTAAAATAAAAAAATAAAACTCCTGGAGTGGGGCTTTACAGAGGGTTAATTAGTAGGTAAAGTGCTTGTAAAAACAAGAAACTTTGCTATTAAACATTCTTTCTGTTCTTAAGAGCAAAGTTTAAATTTTGTGTACTGCTTGTTGCCTAGGTTACCGGCTATTGCTGCATAGATTGTCTGGTCTCTTAAAGGGAACCTGTCACCAGGTTTTTTTTTCCTTATGAGCTGCGGCCACCACCAGTGAGCCCTTGTATGCAGCATCCCAGAATACTGTATAAGAGCCCAGGCCGCACTGTAGAACATAAAAAGCCACCTTTTATAATACTCACCTATGGGGCGGTCCAGTCTGATAGGTGTCGCTGGTCTTGGTCCAGTGCCTCCTCTGTCTTGTGCGATCGCTGTCCTCTTGCCCATCCCCATGTACACAACGCATCTTATTTAGGGGTTTTTGACTGCTGGGGGCTGGATTTAAACTTCATCTCAATCTTCAGATTTATACTTTTAAAATATTTAGAAAACAATGTATAATTTCCTTTACACTTCACAAATGCTACTTAGTGTTGGGATATCACATACAATTCCAATAAAATTGAAGTTTTGGCAGTGTAACTTGAAGAAAAGAAATCTGAAAAGTTCATGGGGCATGAATACTTTAAGACACTGTAAGCTTGTAAGTGCTGCTCTGAAGCTGGCAAGATGACCGGATTGAAGCAGCCCCAGTGCAACTCGCCCCACTGATGAGGCAAAGCTGCCGTCAGCATCACACAATTTAGACCAGCAGTGTGATGATTTATGTTTTTATCTATTTATTGATTGATTTTTTTTTATTTTTTTTTTTATGCTGCCATCCTAAGAAAAAAATGGTCTGGCCATGTGTTGGACTAACGTAAGCCAAAAAGACACTATGGGTCGGTATGAGAATTCCTGTTGGCATGCACCCCTGTTCTTGAAAAAGGGAATATTAAATGTTTTCTGCGGAGGTACTAGAAATGATAGCTGCCTTCTGCAGACCAAATAAAGGGAGTTTAATTTATAAAAAATATTTTGTGTACTAAGGATAGGCTATGTGTGCACGTTGCGTTCTGGCGTGACAAATATTCTGCAGCGTTTTGTCGCTGCATGTGCGTTTTAAAACGCAGCCAAAACACTGTGTTTTGGATGCAGAATTGATGCTTGCCCTGCCATAGACAGAGGGGAAAAGCATCCAAAACGCACAAAATAAGTGACATGTTGCTTTTTAGAACGCATCGATTTTGACAAAAATTTGGCATCCAAAACGATGCGTTTTAAAACGCAACATGCGCATGGAATTTGCTAAATTCTCATAGACTTTGCTGGGGACGCAGAATGCACGCATTTATGCTGCAATTTAAAACTATGCGAAAACGCATGAAAAAAAACACAGCCTAACTATTATATCTCCATTATCAAAAGTGCCCTGATTTCCAGATTTTTGCTTCGCTCTCTGCAGCAAGACTTCTGTGCTTGGCACAGGACAGTGTATCCTGTGTTGAGATGTCAGCAGTATTTTGTGTGAAGGAGACTGACTCTTATTTTAATCTGTTAGGCTACTTTCACACATCCAGTTTTAGCAGTGCGGCTCAATCCGGCTGTGAAACCTATGCAAGTTTTTACATGCGGCCCGTCCATATTTTTTTTTTTTCCCCGGTTGCGGCACGCTACTGAGCATGCGCAGTGGAAGAAACCGCATTCGGTGGCCATAGGCATGCATTGAAAAATGCGCCGCAGCGGCCGGATGCGGCGCGATGCGGGTTTTTTGCTGGACAAAAAAAGTTACAAGATACGTTGCCTCCGGCCGCCGCTTTACTTAGTTTTGCCGCATCCGGAAAAAAACGGATGCAACGCAAAGCCATCAGGCACAATCCGGTAACAATGCAAATCTATGGGGATAAAACGGATGCAGTACCAGATCCGTTTTACCCGTTTTTTTTTCCGGATTGTGCCTGATGGAAAAAACCTGATGTGTGAAAGTAGCCTAAGCCAGCCTCCCCTATGTGTGCAGCCGACGGATATACAGTGAAACAATTGTGTGGTGTTGTGTGTGTGTGTGTGTGTGTTTGTTTGTTTTTTTTTTTTTTCATATTTTCCAACACGCTGTCTTGTTTCAAGCCGGAGCTGGAGTTGCTGGGACTGTACTGATTTCTGTGGATCAGGGCAGCTCGTCTTACTTGCTGTTATAGGTTCCCGATCACTTCCCCAAGCACTGAAAGCCCAGCTACTGGGAAGAAATGACCGTTGTCCTTCCCAGCAGCTTCCGGCTTTCAGTCAGTGGTGTGGCCAGCGGGGCTTCACGCACCACTCAGTACATAGTGAGCAGGTGGCTGTAACTACTCTCGGCACTGACTGTCGGCTCAATAGTACATCAGTACAGAGACTGCTGCCCGCCAGTGCAGGGTGCAAGTAGAGTTACAGCAATACACTATTTGATTGGTGTAACAGGAAGGGAATATGGGGGGTCTGGTCTTGCTATCTATTCCCACCCCTGTCTGTGCCTTCCTTCCCGTTGCCGTCATAGACTTTAATTCCAACGCCTGCTAATTAGCATTTATCAGTATTGCAGCAAACTCTTCATTAAGATGGCATCAGAATCAGCGCATATGCATAGCACTGTCTACGGCGCCATTTTGTGAAGACTCCTTCCTTCATTGGACTGCTGGGTGCGCGATGCAAGGGTGGTACATGAGCCCTTGCATCCTCAGCTCTAGCTGCGATCGTGGGAACGTGCACGGTCACGACAGAAGTGGAGACCGCCCCCAAAATCAACGCATCGGTCTCCTCTGAAACATGCGGTTCGTCTTCTGCATGCGGGGAGCTGATCTTGGGGGCGAGTAGTCTCCACTTCAGTTCCAGCCCCAGCAGTACTGAAAACAAAGGCCAATACAAGTCTATGGGTCCATGAAACACTAATACAGCGCATGGATAGAATCTGTGTGCTGCCCGTATTTAACATTGAAAATTAAAAAAGAAGCTTTACAAATTTGTTTTTCTTGATTCATCTGTGATATCACTGATGGTCAAAATGGACATGCATATCGTATCATACACTGGTGGACACAAGTACTGTTTTTTTTTTTTTTTTTCCACGTATGTGTTTTTAAATATGGACATGTGAAAGAGGCTTTAGTCTGGAGTAACCAGGATATTAAGTGGGGCTGATGGTGCTTGAGCTCTGCTCCATTGTGTCTGCGTTTTCTGGAAATGGCCGAGCATTGTAGTCCCGGCGGGAAAGCTGACTATCAGTAGAGTGGAGGTCGAGCATGCTCATGTGTTAGATTTGCACCCCATTGTTGGCATCAGTGGCGGCCCCAACTCAGTCCCCCAGTGATAGTGAATAACTTGCTTTTTGGGGGAACACTTTAGTATTTAAAAACAAAGTTCTGTCTTTGAAATATAGGCTTGAGTGTGTGGCTCTGTATACAGTCAATGGACCCTGGATTCTTCATTACCTGAACTAACCAGGAAAAGGTTTCTGTAGTAATAGTTTAATTGTGGGGGATATCCTTATAAAGGCCCAGTCACACACAACGACTTACCAGCGATCCCGACAACGATACTACCTGATAAGGATCGCTGGGAGGTCGTAGGTGAGATGTCAGTCAGACCTTACCAACGACTCAGTAACGATAACGGTCTCAGTAGCGACCTGTATAACGATCTCAGCAGTCACTGTGACCCTGTCACACAGTGTCAAACACAGCGATGTGTCCTGCCAAGCAGGACATCGCCTTTGAAGAAAATGGTCCGGGCCATTCGGCAACGACTAACGATCTCACAGCAGGGGCCTGATCGCTGGTAGGTGTCACACATAACGAGATCGCTAACGGGATAGCTACTGCGTCACAGAAACCGTGACTCAGCAATGATCTCGTTAGCGATGTTATGTGTGACGGGGCCTTAAGGGTCTGTGCACACTGGGAAACTGTGTTGCTTAAGTAAATCCGTACTCTGGCAGAATTCCGCACCCGTGGCAAAAAAAACACACCCAAAATCCGCATGCGGTTTTGCCGCGGGTTGGTCCCTGCAGTTTTTAACCATTATCTATGGCAAAGCTGCAGGTACCTGTGGAAAAGAAGTGACATGCTACTTCTTTTTGCTGCAGAAATTCTGCAGCAAAACTTGTAGGGAATAAACGCAGTGCATTTTGGATTTCCCATAGATTTTCCTGGGGAAGGACTGCAGAAAGGTTATGAACAAAAACCGCACCTTTTCTGCGGCAAAAACGCAGTGTGCGCACAGGGCTTAAAGCAGTTTTATAAATGAAGTGTAAGTATATCTGTATATAAATGACATGAAATACTGTGAATTAAAAATGTATTTTACACTATGTAAATTCTTTTTGCTTGACCCTATTTTGCCCCAACATTTTCTATCAGTGCGGTGTAATACAGTTAGGAAGTAATAATTAGCGCAGCCTTAGAGATGTTCTCATCTTAAATTAATAAATGCCCGGTATGCTTCAGTGGCTCATTATTAAAATTAGTGATACAATAATTAAAACAACGCTCTGTGTGTTTTCCTGCTATTCTGGGCCAGCAAAGCCTGCAGAGCTTTCTGCCTCAAGACATCTTGATCTGCTCCTCGCGGTGACAGACGCACAATCCTTTGCTTGAAATGTTTTATACATTTGTCTTGCTTATATCAGTTTTGTGTATAGTTTATTGATGAAAGGCTTTATGTTGTAATAACAGGTGGGATGGTGGGCTAGAAAAATGCTAAGTGCCGACAGTTTCCATCACAACAGATGTATATATTAGGCTAGGTCCACATTTCCGTTGTTTATTATCAGTCACAATCCGCCGCTGTGATAAACAACGCAATCCATTTGGCGGATTTTGTTGTTTCCCATAGACTTAAATGAGCGGCGGATTGTGACTGATGCTCTTGCATTGCATCCGCTGCCCAACTGATCAGTCGTGGAACAACTGAACGTCGGGCGGCAGGAACGCAGAGTGTAACGTTTTTTGAGCAGGGGAATCCTTTTGATTTCGCTGCGCATGCTCTCTCTCGGCGGCCAAACGATCAGCTGATCTCCCGGCGGCCGGCTTCTGTGAGAGATCAGCTGATCTCCCGGCGGCCGGCTTCTGTGAGAGATCAGCTGATCTCCCGGCGGCCGGCTTCTGTGAGAGATCAGCTGATCTCCCGGCGGCCGGCTTCTGTGAGAGATCAGCTGATCTCCCGGCGGCCGGCTTCTGTGAGAGATCAGCTGATCTCCCGGCGGCCGGCTTCTGTGAGAGATCAGCTGATCTCCCGGCGGCCGGCTTCTGTGAGAGATCAGCTGATCGCTCTCAGAAGCCGGCCGCCGGGAGATCAGCTGATCGCTCTCAGAAGCCGGCCGCCGGGAGATCAGCTGATCGCTCTCAAAAGTTGGCGGCCGGCTATTGTGAACGATCAGCTGATCTGTCTGTCTCTCGTTTTACAACAGGATCTGCTTTCTCATGACAATGAATTCTAATTCTTGTCATCCGTTGTACAACGCATCAGTCACAAGCGTCAAGGAACGCATGTGACTGATACAAAACAACGGAAATGTGAACCTAGCCTTAGTTTTTGTTTTCCCCATTTGAATGAGTAAGGCTATGTGCGCACGTTGCGCAAATACATGCAGTTACGCTGCACTTTGTAGCGCAGCGTAACTGCATACGTCCTGTGTCCCCTGCACAGTCTATGGAGATTGTGCAGAGGCCGTGCGCACGTGGCGCTTTAGAGCGCAGCGCTTCGGCTACTGCCGAAGCGCTGCGTAAAAAGAAGTGACATGTCACTTTTTTCCTGCGCTTTGCCGGCAGCTCCTGCTCTATGGCAGGAGCTGCAGGCAGAGCGCATGGAATCGGCTTCACTACGGACATTTCTGCAGCGATTAGAAGCGCACATGTGCTCTTCAGATCGCTGCAGAAATTTCTGCAGTGAACTGTATGCAACGTGCGCACATAGCCTTATTGGTTGGTGTTTGACAGTAAATGGTATTTAGCACGGTGTCCTTGCTGTACACTAGCATTAAATGGTGTCAGTGCTGCGTCATCGGTAGATGCGGACTCTGTACAGGTCATTATCCAGTTTGGAAATGTATAAAGACTGAATTATTGAGGTTGGCTGCTGGATACTGACAGTGATGCGTCTTCCATTGTAGAACAGTCATAAGTAGTGATGGGCGAACCTAAACTGTAAAGTTCGGGGTCTATACTTAGTGTCCGTGCACGGACACCGAACACTGACGTTTCAGGGAAGTCCGTGTTACTGTTCCAGTTTGGTCACCCTGATAGAAAAATAAAAAGAGCGCAAAATAGAGATTAAAGCAGGACAATTACACTTACCGAGTCTCCCGCGCGGCTGTTGCACTACTTCCAGGCCTGATCATTAACTGTTATGCATTTTCACTGCTTCCCCCGTCCGCTCTCTGTGACAGCGCCTGTGATTGGTTGCAGTCAGGCTGCCAGCGTGCCGGTGTGTGGTGATTTGGTTGTGGAGGATAAAAAAAACAAAATAGTTGGAAAAAAAATGATGTAGGGTCCTCTGTATTTTGATACCCAGCACAGATAAAGCCGATAATGTGCACAGCTGGGAACTGCAGCCTGTAGCTATCTTGGCTGCGTATCAAAATACGAGGGAACCAGTGCTGCTTTAAAGGGAACCTGTCATGTAGAATATGCGTTCTGACCTATCAGCAGACGCATGTGTGCCCTAATTACACCTCCCTACCCATCCCTGTGTTGTAAAATTGTGTAATATAAAAGTAGAAAATATGGCAGTAAAAACATTTATTATGTAAATAGCAGAGCTCGTCGCCCCATGGGCGTCCCATCGCCTTGTGGGCATTTGCATACTTTCCATGGTATCACACCCCTGTGGGCGTGATACCATGGACGTCCCCCGTCGCTCCTTCAGATCCTACTCGTGTTTGCACTTACGATTCCCGCAACCTTTTCCGGGTGTTTACTTGCCGGCTTCAGACTCGCTCTGCGCATGATCAGACTTTTCTGATCATGCGCAGAGCGCGTCTGAAACTGACAACGAGCGCCCGGAAAAGGCTGCGGGAATGGTAACTGCGCACGCGCGGGATTCTAAAGGAGCGACTGGGGACGTCACTCCTGTGAATCCATGGCATCACACCCACAGGGGCGTGATACCATGGAAAGTATGCACACGCCCACAGGGCGATGAGACGCCCATGGGGTGATGAGCTCTGATATTTACATAGGAAATATGGAAGTAATAAAACATTTTTTACCGGCCTGTGTGCATGGCGTTGGACCTTCTGAAGAAGGAAGACAAAAATGGCCGAAAGAGGAGGCGTCGCACCCAGAGAACGGAGACCCCTATCTGCACCATACCGACCGTTTTAGGGGAGTATTCTAAAGTAATTTTTACATTCTACACAGCGGCCTGGGCTCTTTACATACAGCATGTTAGAATACTGTATATAAGAGCCCAGTGGTGGTGGCCGCAGCTTATAGTCACCAAATCTGGTGACAATTTCCCTTTAACATTATTAAAAAATTATTGAATAAGTAGTATGCGGTTTCCCCTGCCTCCCCCCTAAGTTTTCATACCTAGCCAAGATAAAGCAGACAGCCAGTAGCTTGTATTCTCAGGGTGAGAAGGCCTATGGTTATTGGACCTCCCCGGGCCTAAAAATAGCAGCCTTACACAGCAGCCCTGGAATTGTTGCATCCATTAGGCTAAGTTCACATTTCCGCTAAAATGTATCAGTCACAATTCGCTGCTCTTGTAAACAACGGAATCCGTTTAGCGGATTCCGTTGCTCCCATAGACTTGTATGAGCAGCGGATTGTGACTGATGATGCTGCGTTGCACCCTCCGACTGATCAGTCGTGGAATGACTGACCGCCAGGCGGGAGGAACGCAGCATGTAACGTTTTTTGAGCAGCGCGATCCATCAGATTTCGCTGCGCATGCTCTCTGGCTCCCTGCACACGTCACCAGCTTTGGTTGGTTACCCGATATTTACCCTGGTTACGGTGCAAGGAGCCAGCGCTAAGCGGTGTAGGCCCGTAACCAAGGTAAATATCGGGTAACCAAGGTAAACATCGGGCACTTTGCTGTTACCTGATATTTAGTCTGGTTACGTGTGCAGGGAGCCGACACTTCCTCGCTCTGCCCCGCCCTCTCCCGCACATGTATGTGTACACACACAAACACACACACACACACCTGTCCCCAGCCATGCAGACAAGCACTGCCACTGACACCCTCGTCTGGCCCCGCCCCCCGCTCTGCTCCGCCCCCTCCCGCACTCCGCATGTACACACACTCACTCATACACTCACCTGTCCCCAGCCATGCAGACCGCAGCACTGCCACTGACATCCTCAGCGCCTGGCCCCGCCCCCTGCTTGGCTCCGCCCCTCCCACATTCAGCATGTGTGTGTGTGTGTGTGTGTGTGTGTGTGTGTATATATATATATACACACTCACACTTACACACACTCACCTGTCCTGCAGTCCCTGCGGCACTGACATGCTCAGTGCCACGGCCCCGCTCGGCTACCCCCCCGAACTCCGCCCCCCGCACACAACGGAATCCGACAGAATTCTGTTCTTTGTCATCCGTTGTACAGCGTTGAACAGCGCATGTGACTGATACAAAACAACGGAAATGTGAACTTAGCCTTAGATGTGACAATTCTGGTACTTTGCCACCACACCAGAGCCATCGGGATGAGGTGGGTAATCCGGGGTATTAGAAGGGGTTAATGACAGCTGTAATTTTTTTGACAAGTTACAGCTGTGATCAAGCCTGTGATTAAATAATGGGGAAGGGGGAACCACACTTTGTTTATTTATGTTTTTTACAAAAAACTACACGCAGTCCCTCATATTTTGATGCACAGTTCTGGGCTGCAGCCTTCTGCTTTTATTTGTGCTGGGTATCAATATACGGGAGACCCTATGTCTTTTTTTTTTTTTTTTCTTCTCACGCCACAACCAATCACCGACGGGTGTGCGAAGGAAACTGTGAACATACATGAAAGCTAATGATCGGGTCCGGAAGCAGTGTAACAGCCGCATCGGAGACTCGGTAAATGTAACTGTCCTGCCATTTTACAACACAATGTTGGGGTCCCCATAGACTTTTATATGGGGTCCAGATTCAAGGCACATGTTTCAGTTCAAGTATGGTCACGAACAGGACTTCCTTCCCTCCAAGTCCGGCCGAATTCGAACATCTGAGGGTTCGATCATCTCCAATCATGAGCAGATGCTTTGAACCAATTCCATTTTTTTTTTTTTGTGTGGGGAGGGGATGGAGCAAAGTTGCAAATTTTTACAGTCTATTATAGATTAGTGTTTGTGTTTTTTCCTTTTGTAACATTTAATGCACTAATTAAGTGGAGAAGTCTCTCGGGAAGCTGAGTCTGCGATCTCCAGCAGCAAATAAAAGGAATGTTCCCCAGAGGTGTCTGTAAGGATTCAGCACTAGCTCTGCTATCCTTCACGTTTCTATGTACGGGTAAATCCAGCACAAATGCATCTTGCTTCTGTTTCTTTTCATATGTGTAATACCTGAAAAACTCTCTAGGAGAGGGACGGACTCTCCTTTTAAAGGGGTTGCTTCGTAAATGAAACTAATTGAAAAGAAAAGTCTTATTCTCTCATCCCAGACTGCGGGTGTTCCAGCAATGTTTCTACCAGCATTCATCTGATATGTCACGTGAGCGCTGCAGCCCATCAACACCCGCTAATGGGCTGCGGTTGATCTGAGTTTTGCCTCAGGGAAGTGGTGAGTCAGGCAGCCTATTAACGACCACTGATTGGCTGCAGCACTCGCGTGACATAACTATGTGGCACTAGTAATGGTAGTTGTGGCATTGACATTTCTGGAATGGCCCCAGTCTGGGAGGGGAGTATGAGCTGTTTTTATTTTCAATGGGGCCCTGTTTCATTTAATTTTTTTTTTTTTGCTACCTAATCGGAGAGCACTATAATGTAGAGCCAGACCCAATGTCTTCTCTGATATCACACAATCAACAGAGCGAGAGATGAGCGAAAAATCCAAAGACGTTTTATTCCATGCAATCCAGAATGTCCATCAAGTAATCCACCACTCAGAGGGTAAAATAGTCCAGTAATGACATAAATGTTCTGATGAGTCACAATCCTCCAGCAGCCCTTTTCCTGGGAAATGGGGGTTTATCAACACCCCCCCCCCCCCCGGGGTGCTGCTTGTAGCCACAGCTTCTCTCCCAGAGGGTCAATCTAATTCCTTGTCTCTTCAAGTTCTCCGACAGACTGACCAATCTCCCAGGTAAGCAGAGTTTAGGTGGATCCCAGGCCCCCCTCCCCCAGACTTAAGAACAAAAGCCCGGTATGGGGTGATTAACCTAACTTAACAGGACAATGTACACAGAATGGACAGAGCACCACGATCAAAATCTGAACCCGCACAAAACCACACACAACCCACAATATCCTACAATCACACCTAGATTGCAGTGATGTCACTTAATGGTTTGCTTGCTCCAGTTTTTATAAAATCCTTGAATCCATGGTTTAGCAGTTCTCTAGTGATAATCTACTTTATTTGTTGCCATGTAGTCTAGTCACACCCCCAACCTGGATTGGCAGCTTTCTGCATATGCACAGAGTACACAAAAAGCTGCTAATCAGTGGCGCGGACTGAGTTATAGAGAGCTCAGCATTCAGGGAACTGGTAGATCCATAGCAAATAAAACTTGTTTTAATCAAAACTGCTGCTCACAGTGAAGTAAGTGACATTGCAATTTGGGCATCTGCCCCTACAGCATTCTCCTCTCAGATGAGGTATTAAAAATTTGGTGACACGTTCCCTTTTAAGAAATATTTGGACAACCCCCTTTAAGAGACCAGTTGAGTCATGAGGCTTTTTTTTTTTTTTTTCTTCTCTTGGCAGTGCTCCATAAGGGAAAAAAATGCAATGCAAATTGGCTCTCTCCTGAAGGAAGGAAAGAAAGAAGACTATGTAATCTATAGAGGATAGCTTGCTTGTGTAGGTGACATGGGCACGATTGCCCTCAAAATTGAAATTTGACAATCTGAAAACCAAAGCAACTATAGTGGTTATTCAGGATTAGGGTTTTGTTTTTTGTTTTTTTTTTTAAACAGAAAAAAAGTACTTTCTCCTAAAACTGAACCCGCGCTTTTGGCTATGTGTTGTACCTGGTATTGCAACACATCCCTATAATCACTCTGTAGCTACAGACAAGTTGCACTGGAAATGGGTAGATACATTTCTAACTTATTACTTATGATTTTATCCTGAGGAAGGGGTCAGATCGCTCCGAAACGCGTAGATTACAGTAATCTGCCATTTTTTTTTTTTCTTTCTTCATCTGACTCCTCATTTTTAGCCACACAGGCAGCACAGAGTAATCACTATCTTTTTCACATATTCTGCTTTACAGATATTGTCATTGTTGCCCTCATTGGGGATCGCAGTTACTTATAAGTTTGTCTTTGAAGTGTAGGCTGAAATTGGAGTATGCTGAGGAAAGCAGTGCAAACATGGAGAAAACATACATGAAGTTGTTGCCCTTGGTAGGAATTGACACCAGGATCCCAATGCTGCAAAGTAACAGTGATAACCACCGAGCCACCGTGCTTACCCTTAGTTCTGGGCTTCTTTCCCTTTTTTCTTTCCTTTTTTTTTTTTTTCTTTCCCTTTTTTTTCTTTCCCTCCTTTCTTTCCCTTTTTTTTTTCTTTCCCTTTTTTTTTTTCCTTTCCCTCTTTCTTTCCCCTTTTTTTTTTCTTTCCCTTTTTTTTTTTCTTTCCCTCTTTCTTTCCCCTTTTTTTTTTCTTTCCCTTTTTTTTTTTTCTTTCCCTCTTTCTTTCCCCTTTTTTTTTTTCTTTCCCTTTTTTTTTTCTTTCCCTTTCCCCTTATTGCTGACTTAGGAAGCTAGCAATAAAAGTGTGCATAGTGTAATAAATAACTGCAGCTCAGACTACACACAGGGTTTGTTTACAGTCTGTAACCATGAAGACACGAGGCCAAGTGTTATATTCATACTGACATGTCAGAGAAGTATGCTGGAATTCAGCGTTACACTAGTGCGACTTATATAACATATTAAAAGGGGTGGTCCAAAACGAAATCCTACGGGTATCCTGCACCCCACCGTTCAGCTGAAATCTGCTGTGGCAATTTGATGGCTATAGATAATGTACGGGGCAGAACAAGGCAGCCCCAGACATGTTCTGTGGCTGTTGATGGGTACTGCACCTTTATCCCCTATATAATACATATACGGTATATTCATTATTCACAGCGACCTTGTGATGTGGTCTTACAAATGGACAATACTTAACCCCTTAGTGATGGAGCTAATTTTCACCTTAATGACCAGACCAAATTTTGCAATTCTGACCAGTGTCACTTCATGAGGTTATAACTCTGGAACGCTTCAACGGATCCCGGTGATTCTGAGATTTTGTTTTTTTTTCGTCACATATTGGACTTCATGTTAGTACCAAACTTAGGACAATATTTTTTGCATTTGTTTATGGAAAAAATTGAATTTTGGCAAACATTTTGAAAATGTAGCAATTTTCAACTTTTGAATTTTTATACCGTTAAACCAGAGATTTCTGTGACACAAAATAGTTAATAAATAACATTTCCCACATGTCTACTTTACATCAGCACAATTTTGGGAAAAAAAAATTTTTTGTTAGGAAGTTAGAAGAGTTAAAAGTTTATCAGCGATTTCTCATTTTTACATCAAAATTTACAAAAGCATTTTTTTAGGGACCACATCATATTTGAAGTGACTTCGATAGGCCTAGATGACAGAAAATACCCAAAAGTGACACCATTCTAAAAACTGCACCCCCCCCCCCCCAAAGTACTCAAAACCACATTCAAAAAGTTTATTAACTCTTCAGGTGCTTCACATGAACAAAAGCAATGTGGAATGAAAAAAAGCAAAAATTAAATTTTACCTAAAAATGTTGCTCTAACCCAAATGTGTTCACTTTTAGAAGAAATAACACAACAAAATGGACCCCAAAACTTGTTCCCCACTTTCTTATGAACGCACCGATACCCCACATGTGGTCAGAAACCTCTGTTTGGACAAATGGGAGGGCTCGGAACAGAAGGAGCAATATTTGAATTTTGGAAAAATTTGGCTGAAATGGATTGCGGGCACCATGTTGCATTTACAGGTCCGCTAAGGTACCTAAACAGAAGAAACCACTCACAAGTGACGCCATTTTGGAAACTAGACCCCTCAAGGCTTCTATCTAGGGGTATAGTGAGCATTTTAGATCCACAGGTACTTCACAGATTTTGTTAACGTTACGTTGTCATATTGAAAATTTTAATAATTTTCTCAAATGTTGCTTTAGCATCAATTTTCTCACTTTTTCAAGAGGTAATTCCAAAAATTTGACCTCAAGGTTTGTTACCCGCTTTTGTATGAGCACAGTGATACCTCACATGTGGTCTGAAACCTTTGTTTGGATAAATGGGAGGGCTTGGAACGGAAGGAACAATAATTGAATTTTGGAAAGGAAATTTGGCTGAAAAAGATTGCGGGCACCATGTCGCATTTGGAGGTCCCATAAGGTACATAAACAGCAGAAACCCCGCACAAGTGACCCCATTCTGGAAACAAGACACCTCAAGGCTTTTATCTAGGTGTATAGTGAGCAGTTGGAATCCAAGAGTACTTCACAGAATTTGATAAGCTTGGGTTGCCATATTGAAAATTTTTCATTTTTTTCACAAAAATGTTGCTTTAACATCAAATTTTTTAATTTTTCAAGAGGCAACAATAAACCATGGACCGAACAGGTTATCCAATGTCTTATGAGCACAGGGATACCCTACATGTGGCCAAAAACCTCTGTTTGGATAAATGGTGGTGCTTGGAATGGAAGGAGCACCAGTTGAATTCTGGAAAAGTTGAAATAAACTGCAGGCACCATGTCACATTTGCAGGGACCCTTGGGTACCTATACAGCAGAACCCCACCCCCCACCCCCCCCCACAAGTGACCCCATTTTGGAAACTGGATTTTATTCAGGAGTATAGTAAGCATTTTGAATCCACAGGTCCTTCACAAAAATGTTGCTGTAGCAACAAATGTCTCACTTTTAGGCTATGTGGCCATGATCCAGCGACACGGCATCTAGTATACAGTGTCAGCCTCCTGCAGAGATGTGAGTGTTGTCCACGGGAGAATGCAGCTGCCCATGCCCACGATTTGGGTTCAGGCTGCTGTGGAGCTCTATGCTACCTGCAAAGAACACTCATCTCCGCAGCATATATTGACATGCTGAAGCTGCACCACAGGTCGGTTTATGCTGCGGAGAAGAGAAGCACAGTGGGCACGGGATTTCTGAAAATTTTTCCACTGTGCTTCTTCTGCACAACGCAGCGTTATGGACGCAGGGAAAACACTCTGCGCCCAAAACGCTGCAAACCCCGATTGTGGGCGCACAGCCTAAAATGCTACAATGGATGAATGGATAGATGTCAAACAAATATAACTTCCCACCCCCTGCATATTCTAAGCTGGCGCCCTTTAGTGCCTTTCATGTGGCACTAAAGGGTGCCTTGCCTTGTATTTAGCCCCCCAAAAAATTAATAATTAAAATAAACGACGTGGGGTCCCCCCTATTTTTGATAGCCAGCTAGGGTAAAGCAGACAGCTATAGCCTGCAAACCACAGCTGACAGCTTCACCTTGGCTGGTGATCAATTTGAAGGGCTCCCCAGGCTTTTTTTTTTTTTTTTTTTAAAAAAAAAAACAAAAAACACGTGAGGTCCCCCCCAAATTAGATCACCAGCCAAGGTGAAGCGGACAGCTGGGGTCTGGTATTCTCAGGGTGGGAAGAGTCATGGTTATTGGACTCTTCCCAGCCTAAAAATAGCAGGCCGCAGCCGCCCCAGAAGTGGCGCATCCATTAGATGCGCCAATCCTGGCGCTTCGCCCCAGCTAATCCTGCGCCCTGGTGCGGTGGCAAACGGGGTAATATACGGGGTTGATACCAGCTGTAATGTCACCTGGCATCAAGCCCTGGGGTTAGTGATGTCACGGCATCTAAACAGATACCCGACATCACTAACCCAGTCAGTAATAGAAAAAAATAAAGACAAAAAAAAAATTTATTTGAAAAAACACTCCCTGAAACCTTCCCTCTTTCACCAATTTATTGAAAATAAACAAATTCCGGAGGTCCCACGACGACTCTGGACCTTCTAGAATATGGGGGGCATGTTCAGGGAACGTATCCCCCATTTTCTGGAAGAGCAAGCTCTCCATGAGCAGTGTGGGTGCAGTAATCTGAGAATACTGCACTCACACTGCCCCGGTCCAACCTAGGGCAGAGTCACCTGCAGTAACCTCATTCCAGAATATGAGGGGCACACTCACAGAACGTACCCCCCATTTTCTAGCACAGCAGGCTCTCCATGTGAGGAGTGTGGCTGCAGATTACTGCACTCACTCTCCCCCAGTCCACGGTACATCAGCATGTGCAGCAGCGAGGTCAGCGTCCCTGCTTGCAAGGATCCAGCTGACAGCCGCTGTCTGTACATGCGCCGCCAGCTTTCCAGAAGGAGGCGGAGTGATCGCGGGGAAGGAGCAGCAGCCAGGTAACGGGGAAAACCGGGGTCTGACGGGGGGTGACTGCCGGAGACCTGGCGGGACCTGGGGACAACTTTTGTCGCATGTGACATGTCACATGCGGCAGAAAAAGCAGGATGAATGCGGCAGCGCGCTACTGTGCGCTGCGTGCCGCCATCTTGCATGCTCCGAAGGGGAGAAGGGGGGCGGCTCTGGAGAACCGGAGGGGGCTCCGGTGGACCAGAGGGCTCCGGTGTACCGGAGGAGGGGTCAGGGGGAGGACATTTCCCTGCGATCTGAAATGTTTGATCATTTAAGATCGGAGGGAAATGAATGCAGAGCCGGCGGCAGTTTTCGGTGCGCTTCGGCGCTATTTTGACTGTTCCGGAGGGGGGTAAAGGTGGGGGGGGGACTCTCCGGTACCGGGGGCACTAGGGGTTTATATTTCTTTCTCATCTGACATGTTTGATCACGTCAGATGAAAAAGAAATCAGTTTTACCGGCCATTTCTTCTTTTTTTTTTTTTTTATGTGATCGTCGGTATACGGTGTATACTGGCGATCACATTATCGGGGTCCAAAAAAACCACCCCGATTCATAATCTGGGGGGTCTCAGCTACCCCCGGTAGCTGAAACCTCCGAAATTTTCGGTCGCTGGGGGGCGCTACAGGGTTTTTTTCGGACCGACGCTTTAAAGCGGCGGAACAGAATAAGTACCCTGTTTTGCCGCCGCTTTAAGTCGTACGGCCGTTGTTATGAGGTTAATACTACAACTTTTAAAAAAAAATTGTATCCCTTTCCTTTTGGTTTTCGTGGACTTCATATTGTCAGGGCATTTGGATAGTGAGGCAGAGTATGACTTGCTGACAAGACTGGAAAAATGGTTATTTAAGGCTGATCTGTTCCTCATTTAGTCATGAGATCTATTCTCATTTACAGCTGATTAAAAAAACCCGTCTGCAACTCCAACCTCTCTGTACTTTTAAGATTTATTTGTGTTCATTGTGTTGTTTTTCTGTCCGGACTGTGTCCTCCTCGGATCTTGATGCTTTTATATGATTTGTGGTAATGTATACCCTGGGATTAAAGGTGAATTAAACACATTCAGCACATTTGATCAGATCCTGGATAATAATAATAATTGTATTCATTTATATAGCGCTATTAATTCCACAGCGCTTTACATAATTGGCAATACTGTCCCCATTGGGGCTCACAATCTAGAGTCCCTATCTGTATGTCTTTGGAGTGTGGGAGGAAAACTGAGACCCTAGAACCCACACAAACACGGGGAGAACATACAAACTCCTTGCAGATGGTGTCCTTGGTGGGATTTGAACCCAGGACCCCCAGAGCTGCAAGACTGCAGTGCTAACCACTGAGCCACCGTGCCACCCATCTCTTCAACAGTTTTAGCGGAAATGGGTGAAGCTGTTTCCTAAGCATGTTTCCTAATCACCGGATACATGTGATATCAGTGGAATTTGCTGATGTGACCTGGCTCTCTGTTTTGTTTAAAAATGGTTGTTGGATGCTACCAAAAACATAAAGATCGACTAATCTGCCTACTAGAGTAAAGCCTGCTTTATAAGTTACAATTTATTGAGCGATCGCACCCGCCCCCATCGTTTGTGCGGCATGGGCAATTTGTTGCCCGTGTTGCCCAATGCTGTAAACCCCCGTCACACGTAGTTACCATCCAAACGACCTCGATGTGGGTGGCGAACATTCTCTTCCTGAAGGGGAAGGGACGTTCGGCGTTACACAGCGGCCGGCCAATAGACGCGGAGGGGCGGAGATGAGCGGGACGTAAACATCCCGCCCACCTCCTTCCTTCAGCATTGCCGGCGGCTGCAGGTAAGCTGCAGTTCATCGTTCCCGGAGTGTCACACGGAGCGATGTGTGCTGTCCCGGGAACATTGAACAACCGGACGTTCGTTTTTTAGAAAATGAGCGATGTGTCAGCGATGAACGAGAAGGTGAGTATTTCTGCTCGTTCTTAGCCGTCACACGCTACGATATCACTAACGAGGCCGGATGTGCGTCACTTACGACGTGACCCCGCCTACATCTCATTAGATATATCATAGCGTGTAAAGCCCGCTTAAGGCTGTGTTCACACTATAGACATTTTTGCAGCATTTTTTAGCTGCAGATTTGCCTTGGTTTTATGCAACTCAATGCTAACAAAACGCTGCTCTTCACAGTTCCAGCAAAGTCTGAGATTTCTAAAGACAGACACAGACACAGACACACACCCACACACCCACACCCTACCCCTCCAGGACTTTCCTGATGGATTTGTGAAACGCCTCTGGTTTTGCTGCGTTATGAAAAGAATGAACATGTTCATTCTTTTCAGCGCTTTTACTACGGTTTTTCAACCTAGTGACAGGTGGACTCGCAGATAACCCAATTAGACCTGTCGATCCAGGGTAATAAAAAAAAAAAACTCCGGTTAGGCCCGGAATTGATCCTGGGTATCTGGCCGGCACTTAAAAAATGGTCGTAGGGATTGGAGCTATATTTACTGAATTCCTGGCGTGGCTGTACGCTTCCGCGGCTCCTCCACTTCCCCACTCATTACATATTCACTGCTTTCATCTGTGATTGGGTGCAGTCAGACGCACCCCCAGCATCTGACTGCAACCAATCACAATGTATAAACAATAAGTCTGGCTCAAACTGGGTATAGTAGTGCTAAATAGTCAAAACTTGACAAAATAAAAAACTTAGACTATAGCACAAATGTAATTGAAAAATGGGTTTCTTTCAATGCTTTAATAGTGAATTATTGCGAGGACAGCTTGTTTAAGCTCTGCTACATGCAAAAATGTAAATCTTTGATTATATCAGAACGGCTGCACCCAGTAAACTAAGTGATACTTCGTTAGATTCAGGCTGTCTTTCCCTTCATCATGCTGCTCTCAGATGAGGTAGCAAAAAACCTGCTGATTCCCTTTTAAAGTATGTTTTCCCTTTACACACACAGCATGTCAGTTATAACATGTGACTGCAATAACTTGGACAGTGTTGGATTCATGCTCCCTGTGGGACTCCTGTCAGATTCCCTTTAGTTGATTTCCATAGCAGTGTTTTCAGTGTAAGCCAGAATATCTAAAGAAGCCCAAACAAAGCGCGCATTGTATGGAGTGGTTAGGGAACAATCTGGTACCACTATGCAACGAGGTCAGTCTTCACCGCAGTGTTTCCAATAAAACGAGATCGCTGTACGCGCATGCGCGGTCTCTGGCACCATTTAAATGAAGACAATTACTTTGGCAATGCGCACGTGCCAACAGCAATGGCGGCACAATATTCAAATGAAAAGGGGGGCAAGTCAGGAGGATGCTGGAGACGGAATAAACGTGAAGGACCCGACCCACAAAGGCCCACCCCTGTTGCACCCATCCATCAAAGTGCTGTGCATTTCTGCAACTTTAAGTAGCTACTTATCAATCAAGCATCCCAGCTTTCTACAGCAGGTATGCCTGGATTCAGCATCTTAGTGCCAGTAGTTCATATCGCAAACTCCTGGTGGTTGGTTCTCTTTAATGTCCACGCATTTCATAATATATTAAATTTTATGTGCCCATATTTTACATAGAATTTCCTTTTTTTGTTTTCTATATATCACATTTGTAGCCATCTGGCTGGTTAATTTTATCATAATGATACATGTAATGTATACTCATCCAAAAAAAAAAAATATATATATTTTTGTGTAATTACAATCATGAGTTCCCTTATAATTTCATAGCTTTTTTTTTTTTTTTTTTTTTTTAGTCCAATGTGATGTGTTTTCACTGTGGCATTTTAGTTTCTTGTAGTATATATTTGATGTATAATCATTTTCTTGCCGGTTTTGATTTTTTTTTTTTTCTGATTTCAAATTTTCTTTTAGTTCTCATTGGCATTATCCGTAAAACATAGATGTATGTCTTTCTTAAATCTGTTCTTTTTATTATGATTTTTTATAGAATGTGTGTGTGTGTGTGTGTGTGTGTGTGTGTGTATATATATATATATATATATATATATATATATATATATATATATATATGTGTGTATGTATGTTTGGACACACCTTCTCAAAGAGTTTTCTTTATATTCATGACTCTGAAAATTGTAGATTCACATTTGAAGGCATCAATACTATGAAATAAAACATGTGGAATGAAAATACTTAGTGTGAAACAAATGAAAATATGTCTTATATTCTAGATTCTTCAAAGTAGCCACCTTTTGCTTTGATTACTGCTTTGCACACTTTGGCATTCTCTTGATGAGCTTCAAGAGGTAGTCACCGCAAATGGTTTTCCAACAGTCTTGAAGGAGTTCCCAGAGATGCTTACCACTTGTTGGCCTTTTTGCCTTCACTCTGCAGTCCAGCTCACCCCAAACCATCTCGATTGGGTTCAGGTCTGGTGACTGTGGAGACCAGGTCTTCTGGTGTAGCACCCCATCACTCTCCTTCTTAGTCAAATAGCCCTTACACAGCCTGGAGGTGTTTTTGGGGTCATTGTCCTGTTGAAAAATAAATGATGGTCCAACTAAACGCAAACCGGAAAATGGAATAGCATGCTGCTGCAAGATGCTGTGGTAGCCATGCTGGTTCTGTATGCCTTCAATTTTGAATAAATCCCCAACAGTGTCACCAGCAAAGCACCCCCACACCATCACACGTCCTCCTCCATGCTTCACGGTGGGAACCAGGCATGTAGAGTCCATCTGTTCACCTTTTCTACAAATGTGGCGCCCTGGACTAGCCAGGTTGTCGCAGGTACTACAACATACACCCCCACCCTGAGACAGGCACATCAGCCAGACACAAAATCCTTGTTGCCTCCCTCCAGGGGCTGATGTCCACACAAGGTGGGGTGGAGCCAGGCGGTTGGCCCCACCCACTGAGGAGTTCCCAGTCCTGGAGGCGGGAAAAGGAAGGCAGATCAGTTAGGGAAGTGCAAGTGGAAGGAGAGAGTAGTGAAGTGAGGAGAAAACTGACCGTGTCCGGGTGTGTGGCTCGGGCACCAAGAGCAAGGTTGGCAGACGGTGGTGGCTGTCTGCAGGAGAGGCAGATCAATGCGGAACTGTAGGACCGGGGATGGGCGGTGGCCCGCCGGTATCGAACCGGGGAGCGAAGTGAAGCCAGCACACACAGGCAGGGCCTACGGACCCCGACCAGGCTTGGAGTCGCCATTAGAGGTCAAATCCGTCAGTGACCGGAACCCCAGGGGTTTCCTAACAACCAAGACCCGATTGAAGGCAACCGTCCAACCAACAGAAGGAAATACAGCTACCGCCACAGCTAGAGTTCCAAGGGCCAGAGCCTGCGGGCAAAAGGGCTCCTCCGGCACATATATACGCTGGGGAGCGGGTTACCGGTGGGAATCAATCGGGACCGAACATACACAAAGGTGCAGGGAAAGGTAGCCACAGCAGCCGGCTGCGGGACCCGTCCATCCAGCCGTTTGGTTTACCAGAGACTTTGCGTACATTTGTGGCTGAGTGAGTACAACCGTGCCATCCGGCACCGCGCTGCGCAGTCCAGGCGACCCTGCACCCATCCAACCCTGCCTCTCCGTCATCTCACCGGGACCACCAACCCCTATCCATGGAGGGGGAAAACATCCCAGCTGCTCCCTTCCATCGCTCCCAGGATCCCCATCACTAGCAGCGGTGGTGCCCAACCTCACTACAACCCGTGGGTGGCGTCACGGACCAAATCCCCAAACCAAACTACCCCCTTTCACTCACGGGCGAGGAGCGCCGCTCGAGTCCCCGGATCCGGCCCACCGCTCGAGCCACCAAGCAGCCATCGCAGCAGCGCCGGACCCGAGCATTAGCGAGTGCAGCACAGCGGCGTCCTTCCCCGCCCGCGACACAAAGACACGGTGGTTGGATCCAAAGATCTCAAATTTGGACTCGTCAGACCAAAGCACAGATTTCCACTGGTCTAATGTCCATTCCTTGTGTTCTTTAGCCCAAACAAGTCTCTTCTGCTTGTTGCTGGTCCTTAGCAGTGGTTTCCAAGCAGCTATTTTACCATGAAGGCCTGCTGCACAAAGTCTCCTCTTAACAGTTGTTATAGAGATCAGAAGGTGTGTCCAAACTTTTGGTCTGCACTGCATATATATATATATATATATAATCTCACAAACATGGAAATAGAGGATGATACATATCTTATTAATGCTTGGAGAACAGTTTAATATGTGGGCGAGAAGAGCTGCTGGCTGTTGAGTCTCAAAAACTGTTACATCAATAATCCAAAGATTTCCCTTGATTTCTGTTCACACTAATTATAAAGTTTCTTAGAAACAGAATTCTTGTAGTGTGTACATAAACAGACAATTGCCTCAGTAAATTTATAAAGAAGCGCAAGCCTGTAATTCGGTGTATCTTTGTCTTTAGGACAAACAAAGTGAAATTTTAGTATTCAGGTCTAGTTTTTCCATAAAATCTTTAAGTAAAAATATGTGGGAAATGTTTGTGTGCCACAGTATATAGACTTTTAGGGCAATTTTATTACATGCAATGATTTAAAGGGAATCTGTCAGCAGTTTTTTGCTATGTAAGCTGAAGACAGCAGGCCTCAGGAGTTAACACATTGACTTCAGGGATGCCTCTTTTTTTAAGGTCCAGTTTATTTGCTATATTTGTTTAAGCAGCAGAACCCTTATCATTGCTCAGACTACAATATCATGCACACAGCAGTCTGGCACGCCCCCTTTTCTGATTGGTACCTCCCTGTTAATGCACATATTCTATAGAGAGACTGGTCTGGGCAGTACAGCTCTCTCATCTCTGCTACATTACTAAATCTAAAAATTCTGATTGTGTTAGAACGGCTGCACCCATTAATCTTACTGATACATCGTTGGATTTAAGATCTCTTTGCCTACATCATGCTGCTCTCATATGAGGTAGCAAAACTTGCTGACAGATTCCCTTTAAGACCATTTGTCTCATGTCATTCTTTTTCTCCATTAATTTGGCATAACAGGACAGAGGTGAATATTGTCCGGCACCATGTCATGTTGTCCATTATAGACAAATGGCACTATGTAGATGTGAATAAAGCTTATTTTTCATTTAGTCTTTGTGTATTGATGTAATCAGGGATGCTTTTTGTTTTATTGCTCAGTTCCCAGAATAGGCTGTAAACCTATAATGAGCAATCAATACTTATGAGCATCAGAGAAGATTCCTTTGTGCCTAGCTGGACATGGGATGTAACAGAAGCAGATCTGTTATGGACCTTTTTAATCATGGCTAAATCTGAAAGTCGGCGTCTTCCCTTTCAGAAACATAGGGCAAAGTTCACCTCTACATATTAAAGGGTTATCCTCCATAATATCATTCTTAGCGGAGTGGCTTCAAATCCTGAAATTTAATAATGTTTTCAAATGCATTAAATTTCCAAAATAGATATCCTCCCCCCTGAAAACACACAGGCTTTATCCTTTCTGGTCGCCCATGGATAAGTCCTGTAGCTCTTTTATGTCAGGTTACATATGCTTATTAGATAGCTGCTATCCTTTTAATAGTGGGAATCCTCTCTTCTTAGGGGTGCTTCACACACAGCGAGCTCACTGCCGAGTTCGCTGCTGAGTCACGGTTTCTGTGACGCAGCAGTGACCTCATTAGCGATCTCGCTGTGTGTGACACTGAGCAGCGATCTGGCCCCTGCTGTGAGATCGCTGCTCGTTACACACAGCCCTGGTTCGTTTTCTTCAAAGGCGCTCTCCCGCTGTGACACACAGATCGCTGTGTGTGACAGCGAGAGAGCGACAAATGAAGCGAGCAGGGAGCAGGAGCCGGCGTCTGACAGCTGAGGTAAGCTTGTAACCAAGATAAACATCGGGTAACCAAGGTGGTTACCCGATATTTACCTTAGTTACCAGCCTCTGCAGCTCTCACGCTGCCTGTGCTGCCGGCTCCGGCTCTCTGCACATGTAGCTGCTGTACACATCGGGTTAATTAACCCGATGTGTACAGCAGCTAGGAGAGCAAGGAGCCAGCGCTAAGCAGTGTGCACGGCTCCCTGCACATGTAGCTGCATTACACATCGGGTTAATTAACCCGATGTGTACTGTAGCTAGGAGAGGAAGGAGCCAGCGCTCAGTGTGCGCGGCTCCCTGCTCCCTGCACACACAGCTAAGCGGTGTGCGCTGGTAACTAATGTAAACATCGGGTAACCATACCCGATGTTTACCTTAGTTACCAGTCTCCGCAGCTTCCAGACGGCGGCTCCGTGCAAGCGCAGCGTCGCTTGCACGTCGCTGCTGGCTGGGGGCTGTTCACTGGTCGCTGGTGAGATCTGCCTGTTTGACAGCTCACCAGCGACCATGTAGCGATGCAGCAGCGATCCTGACCAGGTCAGATCGCTGGTCGGATCGCTGCTGCATCGCTAAGTGTGAAGGTACCCTTACTGTACAGTGAGGCAGAGCATGTGTAGTTACTATTGATGATCGAGCACTAAAATACTCAAGTACTCATTCGAATCTAGCAGGTTGGATTCTAGGATGGGCTCGATTTTAGTAAAAAATATAATGAAAGTCAAGGAGTAACTCAAGCATTTTTCAGGAGGGGCAGGAAAATTGCTAAAGTAGATGGAATTGGCGCTGAAATGGAATGGAAACGGAATGGAGATGGACTATAAAGTTGCATCTAGGAACTAAAATAATTAATGAAAGTGATGTAGGGCCCCCCATTTTTTTGATCAACCAAAATAAAGTAAATCTCTTGGGGGCTGATATCAGGCTGAGAAGGTCCAAGGTTATTTGGCCCTTCCCAGCCTAAAAATTCCAGCTAACCACTGAGCCACCGTGCCGCCCTAATAAATTATTTTTTATGTATGTATGTGTGTATGTATGTATGTATATGTTTGTTTTTTTTTTTTTTTTTTTTTTTTATTACGGTCTTAGTAGTGAGGGTGTCTCAAAAACAGACACCTCTCCATTACTAATCCCAGGTCTTGATGCCAGCTGACATTACACAGCTGACATTAACCCCAAAAAATATTACCCCGATTGCAACTGCACCAGGGAACCTGTTAGAGCCAAGGCGAAGCTCCAGAATTGGCACATCTAATCTAATGTCTCTAATGGGACTGTTCATAGGTATCTGTAAGGCAGTTAGTTTTGGTCGGAAATCTGGGTTTGTGTACAGATCGCAACTTCTAGAGCAGACTCCTAAATTCAGACGTGTGAAGCCGGCCTGACACCCAATTTTCAGTTGTAATATGGAGCTAATGCAAAGTTGTATACGCAGCATTTATTATGGTCATCTGCTTTGCAAATAGTAAAAGACTAATTGAAATGCATGGAGAGCGTTCGACTATTGATAACATACAGATGTTAGAGATTTAAACTTTTTTTTTTTTTTTTTAGGACTGTAATTGTATAGCTAAACTTTCTCCCTTCCGGAGCGTGCATCAATATTAAAGATCTGTAATGCTAAAGATATATTCCTGCCATATGTAAAAATGACCTAATGGTGAGGGAAAAGAAGAAATCTGATCATGGTGGGGGAGGGGGGGTGACCTCTGGGACCCTGATCGATTCTGACATGGCGCCAAGTCCCAGTCACAGTTTTTGCCTGGACAGTTTTTGCACAGGCCCATTCAAGTCTGAGCAACTTTACCCCATTATTCTCTGGATTGTTGAGGCTCACACAGGTCAGACCTCTCCTGATGGAAAAATTGGGAGCATCAGAGTTTGCACACATCTGCGTATAATAAATCTGTCTTTTTTTTTTTTTTTTTTACCCAAAAATTTGAATAAGTGAAACCTGTTTGGTATTCCTTGTGTCATGCCAGTGCCATGTGAGTGTGCGTTTTTTAATTTTCTCACCTTCAATCCGTATGATTCTCTGCAGCAATCTAATATATAAAGGTGTGTGTGTGTGTGTGTGTGTGTGTGTGTGTGTGTCCAGGATTGGCATCTGCACCGTCACAGCTGCAGCTACAAAATTTAGCACACTCACACGTCTGGACCCCGAGAGTGTCATAGGCTATGTTGTGAGGCGAAATTTTAACCCCGCGCGTTCCAATTTACCAATCAATTTTGACCCTATCTACATAAGGGGGAAAAAGTGAAACAAAGTGTATCCGCACCGTCGCATTTACAATCACGAAATTTTGCACACACCTCATGTGACCCAGGAAACATCGTAGACTATGTTTCCACAGGAAAATTTAACCCCGCGCTTTACAGTTACACTCCAAAAAACATGCCTCCATTAAAGTAAATGGAACCTGGAACTACAGGTTATTGGTAGGAGCTGTGATTGGTCGCTATAGGAACAAAAGACATTCATAGTATAAGAAGCTTATATGTGAGGTAATAAGATTGGTGGGGAGACTGATAGAGAGAGACAGACAGACCGGGGAAGACGACAGACCGAGCACATTACTTGGCCAATTTAGTTAAATCTGTGTGGAATATCTGTGGTTATGAAATATATGTTGTGAAATGCTTCTATTAGCTTAGTTTTTGCCTTTTAATAATTACATTTCTATCTATTTGTTTTATGGTTTTTGTGTGCAGATTACATTTTTATTAATACATTCTATTTTGTTAACAACAGTTACTACCCCGGGCAAAGCCGGGTAGTACAGCTAGTTGTTCTATAATAGTCTACAGGACTATTTACAGTGGTCTATGCAACAGCATAGTTGAATCGGCCGGCATTTTCAAATCAGGAGAAGCCACCAGCAGTGTGACAGCCGTGCAGCGCCGCGTCCATGATCGGTGAGTGAGTCAGTGAGTGAGAGTGTGAGTGATTGATTTTCTGACAAGCAATGAATTTATATCACTTCTGCGCATGCTCAGAAGTAAAAACCGAATCAGATACATGCTTCCGGTGTTTGATGCATGCCACTGGATTCGGCGTGAATAGACTTTCATTATGCACCATGCCGCACAGCGCCACCACATGCGGCGCTGTGCAGTTTTTTGCCGCTGGCAAAAAAGTTCCTCTCTGCGTCCTGTGCGGCTGCCGGAGTGACTGTTTTTGCCGCAACCGGCAAAAACTGGATCAAACGAGTACATGCGGCACAATCCGGCGCTAATAAAAGTCTATGAGGAAAAACGCACCCGGCGGCAAAAAAACGGATGCATTTTTCCCACAAAGCGCCTGATTGTGCCGCACAGCAAAAACCTGATGTGTGAAAGCAGCCTTAAAAGGGAACCTGTCACCACATTTGGGGCCTATAAGCTGCAGCCCCCACCAGTGGGCTCTTATATACAGCATTCTAACATGGTGTATATAAGAGCCCAGGCCGCTGTGTAGAACATAAAAATCAATTTATAATATTCACCTAAACGGTTGCTGCGGTGGAGTTGGGCCATATGGGCGTCTTTCTCCAGAGCCGGCGTCTCCTCTTTCGACCATTTTCGTCCTCCTTTTGAAGCCTGTGTGCATGACGCGTCCTCCATCATACACACTCGCCAGTCCTGCGCAGGCGCACCACAATACTTGGATCTGCCCTGAACATGGAAGATCAAAGTGCGCCTGCGCAGGACCTCAATACTGGCGAGTGTAGATGAAGTAGGACACGTCATGCACTCCGGCTTCAGAAGAAGGACGACAAAGATGGCCGAAAGAGGCGGCACCAGCACCAGACAACGGAGAAGACCATATGACTCAACTCCACCGCAGAGGCCGTTTAAGTATTATAAAGTCATTTTTACACTCTACACAGTGGCCGGGGCTCTTATATGCAGCATGTTAGAATGCCCACTCGTGGTGGCCGTAGCTTATAATCCCCAAATCTGCTGACAGGTTCCCTTTGAGGCTATGTTCACTCGTGGTGGTTTTCAAACTTTTCATGTTGCATTGTTTTGGGGAGTATAAAAGCTACATTTTACAGTACCAGCAAAAGTAATCTTTCAGAAATCTCATGCACACAGCTTTTTTCTGTCTCTGAATTTGAGCATTTGAGAGTAATTAGTAACTGCAAAAATTCTGGGGAAAAAAAAAGAACCCCCCCCCCCCCAAAAAAAAAACAAAAAACCACATTGCTTTATTCACTAAAAAGCTGCACAAATGTTAACGGAATTAACTTGTACTGCAGAGAAGTCACCCAAACAAAAACAATTGTTTTTGCCATTTGGGTTTTGCACTGCAAAGCAGAATTTTTGACCAAAGTTCTGCAACAAAAAGGTAGCAATTTGAACTGCATAGTGCGGACAAGAAACCCAAATTCCCATAGACTTTGCTTGAAAAGCAGAACACATCCATTTTGGCATTAAACGCTGCAGTTGAAAAAGCAGGTAAAAAGCAACGTGCGGACATAGCCTAAAGCTCACCCGCAATGCTGGAATTGCAACATGCGGTGGATGTTCTATCACCCACGTATTTGAAGTTGTGTGAACATTACACTTAAAAGGTGTTTTCCAAATACTGGAAGTGATGGGATACTACTACTAGGGTGCGCCGAGTGAAATCCGATTTAAAATAATCAGATTGCACCCGCACCAATGTTAATCTATACGGCAGTGCGGATCTGATTTTATTTTGTCCTCTGACGGGGATGGGTTAAAAAAAAAAAAAAAAAAGCAAACGTCACACGGATCATCCATATAAATAATTTAAAAAAAAAAAAACAGGCGTGTGGTCTCCCCCCCCCCCCCCCCCCCCCCCCCCCCCCCCCCCCCCCCCCCCCCCTAATTTTGATACCAGCCAAGATAAAGCCACACGGCTGAAGGCTGGTATTCTCAGGATGGGGAGCTCCACGTCATGGGTAGCCCCCCAGCCTAAAATTATTAGCCAGCAGTCGCCCGGAATTGCCGCATCCATTAGATGCGACAGTCCCAGGACTCTACCCGGCTCATCCCGAATTGCCCTGTTGCGGTGGCAATCGAGGTAATAAGGGGTTAATCATGGCAGGCGTCTGAGACACCCCCAACGATTAATCTGTAAGTGAAAGTAAATAAACACATACACCCGAAAAAATACTTTATTTGGAATAAAAGACAAAAAACACCCTCTTTCATCTTTTTATTAAAATCCCCAAATACCCCTGCAGGTCTGACGTAATCCACAGAGGTCCCACGACCATTTCAGCTCTGCTACATGAAGCTGACAGAGAGCTGCGGTGTTCCACTGCCACTCCTATCCGCTCCACGCAGCAACTGAAGTGAATTGCGCTGTCAGCGGGGACGTCACTGAGGTAGTGCCGGGGCGTGTGTGGTGATGATGCGTGCGGTAGTGCCTGCGTGTGCGGTGATGATGCGTGCGGTAGTGCCGGGGCGTGTATGGTGATGATGCGTGCGGTGAGGATGCGTGCGGTAGTCCAGTGGTGTGCGGTGATGATGGGGGTCGATAGTGCCGGCGTTTGTGCGATGATGATGGGGGTCGATAGCGCCGGCGTTTGTGTGGTGATGATGGGGTCGATAGCGCCGGCGTTGGTGCGGTGATGATGGGGTCGATAGCGCCGGCGTTTGTGCGGTGATGATGGGGTCGATAGCGCCGGTGTTTGTGCGGTGATGATGGGGTCTCTGTCGCTCTACGATCGGACATTGATCCGTTGCATCAGGCACAAACTGGATTGTGCCTGATTGCAAAAAAACTGATGTGTGAAAGCAGCCTTGTTGATGTTTGTTTTTTTTTTTTTTTTTCATGAATCAGTAAACAATCCAGTAAATGGAAAATTGCTTTCTTCCTATTTTTTCTCATCGTGTGGTTCATCTGAGTTGGTTCCCCGGTGGTCTGAGGTGAGCACGTTGTGTAGCTGTAGGTTTGGGCATCTCCCCAGTTGTTTGTGATAGGAGGAAGGCGTATAATGAAATCCTGTAAACATGCAGCATCTGGGAGGTGCGCGATCCTCCAGCTTCACGTCTCCAGTGGCAGATTCAGGTGCGTGAAGCGGGAATATCACAGATCTCTTGAGTTTCCGAATCTGCTGCTAATGATTATAAACAGGATGCATCTGGAACACAGACATATGTTGTGACTTCACATCCCATTGAAACTTTTCTACTGCATTTTTGGTTTTACTCCTTCGACAGACACTTCTGTAGATCCTCCTACAAGGAGGTAACCTATAATGTGCTCTTCATCCATGAATTCTGGGTAGATGCTATAGTAGATGAAGTTAGAAAACTTGTAAAAGACAGATGTAACTTAACTCCTGCACCTCTTATTGCTGCACTTCTGGGCAGAACTAATCCATTTCATGCCATGTCATATCTTCCATTCCTTATTGAGGACATTGTGACTGAAGTGCTGGCACAGTGGAGACACTCGTGTCCAATCTCAATAACACTATATTCAGACCAAATCCTGGAGAATACAAGGTTAACAAGGATCATATTGCAGGTCGTGTCTAAATGCCCACAGAGGAGATACCACCGTGGGTCCAGAAGGAAAGGCTTTTTTCTTTTCCTTGTCGTTTCCCCAGCTCTGTAGGGCACCTCTGTTTTCGTTACTTGAGCCTGCTGTAGGAGAGATGACCACTTTTTTATGGTTATTCCCTTATCTCAAAGACCCTAAAAACAGAGTTGACACCACTAGTGGACACAGACCAGAATAATATATGGGCCCTTCGCCCCCCCCCCCCAAGAATTTGTCAAAATGCACAATTCAGTCTGGTTTTGAGGTAGAAATAGGCCCCATTACTACTTGGGCCCCTGTGCAGCCTCACAGGTTGCACCCATGATATGTCCGCCCCTGGTTAGCACGGTTACTTTGCAGCACTGGGGGCCTGGGTTCAAATCCCACCAAGGAGATTTTCTCCCCGCCTTTTGTCTGGGTTTCCTTTCCCACTGCAAAGACATACTAATATGAAATTTAGATTCTGAGACCATAATGTCTATAAAGTGGACATTCATGGTGTTTTATATGGTAGTGATGATAAAAAGCCCTAAAAGATTAGGTTAATCTCTAAGGCTACGTTCATAATCATGAGCTTTTGGTGAGTTTTTAATGCTCCTAATATGTAAATGAGGTTAAAGGGAACCAATCACCAGGATTTTCGTATATAAGGTAAAGCCAGTGCTATACTGGCACCATCAGGCTGATTCTATACATACCTGTAGTGGTCAGCTCCGATGTTTTGTTTTGAAATCCAAAAAAGTAAAGTTTTATAAAAATCAGCTTCTTGAGTGACAGCAGCTGAGGATCAGATAATATCTGGCGGGTATTTATAGTTATCCCCTCCCCCTGTTAGAATTAGCATAAGTATTATACCATCGACCTAGCAGGACCTGTGCGGTCATACCCATGTGACAAGAAGGGGCGGGGCCTTAGCCAACAGAATGTTGCTTTGTGGTATCAGCTTTGTTGGCTGAGGCCCTGCCCCTTCTGGTCACATGGGTAGGACCTCACAGGTCCTGCTAGGTCGATGGTATAATACTTATGCTAATTCTAACAGGGGGAGGGGATAACTATAAATACCCCCCAGATATTATCTGATCTTCAGCTGCTGTCACTTAAGAAGCTACTGATTTTATAAACTTTACTTTCTTGGGTTTCAAAACCATGGACCTGCCGAAAAGAAGTCACATGTTGCTTCTTTTTGCTGAAGAAAAACTGCAGCAAAACCTGTAAGTTAAAAAGAAACAATGTGCGTACAGCATTTCGTATTTCTCATAGACTTTGCTGGGGAAGGACTGCATGAAGTTTATGAAGACAAACTGCACCAATTCTGCACCAAAAACGCAGCAAAAATACAGTGCGCACAGGGCCTTAAACCGCATGTGCGTTTTTTTTTTTTTTTTTTTTTTTACCTGTGGATTATCCACATCTAATGGAAATCTAAGGAGTAAATTTGCAGAGAAAACTTGTACACTCAAGAGAAACTGACATGCTGCAGATTTTTGAAACACTCACTGAATGCAAGTTTACACAGTATAAATAAGAAAAGCACAGTGGACATGATTTCTGTAAATCCCATTCACTTTCCTGAAAGGAGGTAGTGGTCCGGGACTAATACCGAACACATTCCTAGATCCACTTCATAATCACCGAAGGAAACGGACAATGTCCATGTAATACCGGCATTCAATACAGGGAGGTGCTCCATCTTGCACTCAGCCCAGCAATATAAGGCTATGTGCGCACTAGAACTGTGAAGTTTCTCAAGAAAATTTCTTGAGAAACTTCTGGGAGTGAAAGATTTCCGGACCTCCGGAAAAAATCCGCGGCAAATCCGCATGCGGATTAGCCGCGGATTAGCCGCGATTTTCCCGCGGGTGGTTCCCTGCAGATTTTTGCAGGCTGTACTGCCGAAATCTGCAGGGTACCTGCGGAAATAATGGACATGTTCATTTTCTCAAAGTTTCTTGAGAAAAATCCGCACAAGTGCGCACAGCTATTTTTTTTTTCCATAGAAATTGCTGGGAAATGTCTGCACAAAGATTGCAGACATTTCTCAAGAAATTTCCGCGGCAAATCCGCGGGTAAAAAGCTCTAGTGCGCCCAGAGCCTTAGTCCACAGGAGGAGAGAGCGAGAAAACTGGTGGCACTCACAATTTTGTAAAATCTTCTTTCATTCCATGTCTTCAAAAAATATCCACACAGAACAGTGAAAAATAGCAAATAAAAACAGTCAACGAACACCCCATTACATAGTTCCATGTTAGTGTGGTGCCCTGGACAAGCCAGGGGCCACAGAGCACAACATCCACACACCCCACACTCCCAGCAGGCACACCGAAGTCAGACATAAAACCCTTGTTGCCTTCCTCCAGGGGCTGATGTCCACACCAGGGGGTGGGCCAGGCGGTTGGCCCCACCCAGGCAGATGAGTTTTGGAGTTGAGTGTTGGAGGTAAAAGTGAGCAGAAGGAAGTGGTAGTTGAGCAGCCTGAAGTTGGTCCGGGTGTGTGGCCCGGACAGATCAGCAAGGTTGGCAGACGGTGGTGACCGTCTGCAGGAGTGGCCTATCTGAGTCTACCGTAAGGACCGTGGACGGGCGGTGGCCCGGCGGTACCGGACCGGTACGCAAAGAGAAGCCAGCACCATCTGGCAGGGGCTTACGGACCCCGGCAAGGCTAGGAGTCGCCGTGAATTTGCCAAATTCGTTAGTGAAGGGAACCTCCTGGGTTTCCCAACAGCCATGTCCCGACAGAAGGCAACAGTCCAACCAAAGTGAGGGAGACACCGCCACCGCCAAGGCAACCGTTTCTCAGGGCCAGAGCCTGCGGGCAAAAGGGGCTCCTCCGGCTCATATCCAAGCTGGGGAGCGGGTTACCGGTGGGAACACATTGGAACCATCTACCGTATCTAGGTGCAGGGAAAGGCAGTCACCATCAACCTGCCGGGAGAAAACAACACCGCAGCCGTATGTGGGACCCGTCCATCCAGCCGTGTGTTTTACTGAGAACTGTGTCCTCATCATTGGCTGAGTGAGTACCACCGTGCCGTGCGGCACAGCGCTGCCCCCACGACCCTGCACCTCACCAGGCCCCGTAACCCGCCTGCCATCCACTCCTACCCCATCACCGGGCCCCGGGACAACCAACCCCCTACCCACGGAGGGGAGAACGAACAACAAAGCTGCTCCCTGTCACCGCTCCCGGGATCCCCGTCTAGAGCAGCGGTGGTGTCACCAATATCACCATAACCGTGGGTGGCGTCACGGACAATAATCAAAACCCCCACCATCAAATCCCCTTTTCACTCACGGGCGAGGAACGCCGCTCGAGTCCCCGGGATCTGGCCCACCGCTCGAGCCACCACCGAGCAGCAGCAGCCGGACCCGAGCAGTGGGAGAGCGCAGCGTCCCCTCCTCCGCCCGCGACATTAGGAACCCAGCACCATGATCCTGAATGAAACTCCACTAGATGTACAAAATCAATAATATTCACAGGCATAAATGCAGGACCTGTGTGCAAATTTTCACTGCAAACCCTATGCCATATAGTACTCTAGAGAATCGTACCCCATCTGGCACCACCATCAATAAATACTGTATAATATAAGTACAAAATACTAGCAAAAGAAGGGGATGAAGATAACCTTATAATGAGGAAATCAATACACCCAGTTCAATAGTTAAACCAGGTAAGTCACAGACTATCCAGAATAATCCAGAAAGTCATCACCAAGATGTATTACCCCTTGCTAGAAGTCCCAAGTTTAAGGTGGTGTGAGGCCTCAGGATCGGCGCAAGTATGGGGTATTGCCCCACGCGTATCGCCACTGGAGATGTGGCTTCCTCAAGGGCCAAAAAATGAATGTCCTTGGGTAATACATCTTGGTGATGACTTTCTGGATTACTCTGGATAGTCTGTGGCTTACCTGGTTTAACTATTGAACTAAGTGTATTGATTTCCTCATTATAAGGTTATAAACATATGTGCCTTTTCTTACTTGCCCATTTTCCCACCTTTAATGCAGTTTTATGGGAAAAATCCACACAACTCAGTATACCCACAACAGAAACTGGCTTGTTTCGAATTTCAAAAACCCATTAATAATAACTTTATGCGACGCAAAAAAAAAACAAGACACAGTGAGCTTGAGATTTCTATAAATTCCATCCACTTTGAACTGTAAAATACTACTTTTCCACAAGCTTGCTGTGTCCCCCACAAGGCACTTAATGTAGCAGTATGGAGAGAATCAGTCTGCAGTAATGAGCAGTTTTTCTATTAATTGAGCCCTGTGATGAGGTAGAACAAGTACTAAAATGCACAGCAGGTCTATGTAGATGTTTCCAGATTAGACACAAGCTTTTGGTGGCTCAGTGGTTAGCACTGCAGTCTTGCAGCGCTGGGGTCCTGGGTTCAAATCCCACCAAGGACACCATCGGCAAGGAGTTTGTATGTTTTCCCCGTGTTTGTGTGGGTTTCCTCCGGATTCTCCGGTTTCCTCCCACACTCCAAAGACATACAGATAGGGAATTTAGATTGTGAGCCCCAATGGGGACAGTGTTTCCAATGTGTGTAAAGCGCTGTGGAATTAATAGCGCTATATAAATGACTAAATATTATATTATTATTAATCTCCCTTGTTTTGCCTCTGGTAGGTAGTAGTATATTATTCCACTGGACACTTATTTAAAGAAATGGTCAAAAATATCCCAAGTTCATGGTTAACTCTTTTTGCATTTTCAAAGATAACATGGCATCTGCACTGTAAAGCAATTTACATTTTATTTGAATGAATGCTTTTTCCTTTTTTACTTGTTAGAAAGCAATTTTGCCAAGGATGGCGGATTTTTTTTTTTTTTTTCCTTTTTATAAAAGCACTGAACAGTTGAATTACAGTATAGGGGGGTTCTTTATTACTGAGGTTTTGCCTTCTCAATGGAAAAAGATCCGATTCTTCTTGGCTTTTTTTTCTATCACAGCCTTTGATGTACACGCTGCTCTTTTTTTTTTTTTTTTTTTTTTTTTTTTATGGTGTAACAATCTGTTTACATGAGCCCTTTTTGTTAGACCAGAGAGCAAAGGATCTTGCATAAAATGAAAACCATCAACCATAAACTATAAAATCAGAGGCACGAGTGGTAAAGCATGGCCCATTCAATTGTGTATGAGCCCTTTTTAGAATTGCACTAATCTGAATATCTCTCAACACCATATTATGTCTCCTTTCGTCTCTTTAGAGATGTGTGGTTTTCTTGCCCCCCCCCCCCATGAGGAGATATACATTTGCAAAGTAGGCATCAAAGCATTTCTATACTAATTGCTTCCAACATTTCCCATGATTACAGTGCAAGAGGTGGAACGTGAGACTAGTAACTCCAATGCTGGGCTGGCATGCAGGGTTTATTTATTGTGGACTTTGCAAGTCTGCTATGTATTAAAGAAGATATTCACTACCCCTAACTCATTTCAATTTTCAATCATGCTATTATGTGCCACTAAATGCATCCATATCCTAGTTACAGTAATATAACCCTTTTTATCATGCAGATAGCATCACTTGGTGTCTTCCAGATCAGCTCTATTGTTTACAACCATCCCCTCCTCTTCCCAAGCTTACATTTCTTGATTACTACAAGTTCCATAATGCAATGCAGTAGCATGTGATCCAGCACTTCCATTCTCCACCCTGTGTTGCTGAAGATATTGGGTGATACCAAGTATCACAATAGCCAGGGTAGGTACTAGCCCATGTGGAAATTTTCAGATGGCCAGTACAGCCCTCTCACTGGGTGTTATGCAAATTAAGACTAAACCCTTTTGCTTTTGAAATGCAGATTGCAGCACTAAACTAGCAAAGGTGTTGGCCCCTGCTATTACTGCTCATTGAAATGTCAGCTCAGCTTGTGAGAGGCAGACTAATTGTGTCTTCAGGAGGCATGCTCAGGCAGCTGTCATTGATTCTTTATCATTCACACTCACCATCAGGAGCACAGTGACTACTTCTTTGGTCTAATTTCTGTTTTGGAAAAGCTAGTATCAGACATAACAGGAGGAAAAAGAATCTGCATAACAATCCAGTGCTGAAATGCGTGCATAGAAGCACATCCAATACAAGTATATTACAAAAGGTATTGTTTTGCACAGATATATATGGCAAAGGGGTGAAAAAGCAGGGGAAACTAATTTTAAATAGGCTTTTGTAGAGCCAGGTCTATTTTGTTGCTTTTGTTAGACCTGCATCTGTCAGATCTACATGACATATTCCATGTATATACCATTATTGTCTAAGGTGGATATAACATTTTAAGACAAAAGTACGAATGGTATAATCTTGTGTGTGGAATAACGATGAATAAAGTGAAATACTTTCTGGATTTTGTAAAAGCTGATTTTCTCCTTTGCTGTTCCTTCAGTCTTTCTACTTCAATGTTGATCTGTCACACTTAAGCAAATACTGTCACATTTTAATGTCAGATTGTTCTCCAACAGAGGTGTCAATTTAGGGCACATTTGATGTGATACAATAGACCAGTAATCATCAGTGCATGACTATGCATGTTGTCACATTTACATTTTGATGTGCATTTGGCATTGCACCAACATCTCTTAATAAAAAAAAAGAATTGGTGGTGGGTAAATAATTTAATTGCAACGTAAACAAAGAGCAGGTATATAGAAAAGCTGCACACCGCCATATTACGAGCAACAATATTGATGTTAAGCCACAATAAAGATTGCACTCCTCGCCACAAACACTTGAAAACTAATTATAGTATCCTCCTTTTCATGGGTAAAGTCGCACGTCGTGGAGCTAGTTTTGCTTTTGTTTTGGGTGGAGACATCGGTGGTAGGAATGTTACAATGTTACAACTTAATATAATATTTATTCATTTATATAGCGCTGTTATTTCCACAGCGCTTTACATACATTGGCAACACTGTCCCCATTGGGGCTCACAATCCAATGTCCCTATCTGTATGTTTTTGGAGTGTGGGAGGAAAAATGAGACCCCGGAGGAAACCCACGCAAACATTGGGGGACCATACAAACTCCTTGCAGATATTGTCCTTGGGATTTGAACCCAGGAGCGCAGCACTGCAAGACTACAGTGCTAACCACTGAGCCACCGTGCCGCCCTTGGCTTTAAAATAAATAAGGTGTAATTTACACTAAACAAAAATATAAACTCAACATTTTTTGTGTTTGCTCCCATTGTTCATGAGCTAAAATCAAAGATCTAAGACTTTGTGCACAAAAAGCTTCTTTTTTTCTTTCTTTCTTTCTTTCTTTCTTTTCCTTTTCTCACAAATATTGTTCACCAATTTGTCTAAATCTGTTAGGCCTCTTTCACACGTCAGTGAACAACACAAGTTGTTTTTTTTCACTGACGTTTTAAAAAAAAAAAAAAAAAAAAGCATATATCCCTCCATGTGCCATGATTTCATGGCACATGTGTGTTCTCCATGTGCTATCCGTGATCTGTGATGGCACATGGAGATCAGGTACTCCAAACTCGCCTGTCCCCGCTCCTGCGGTCCATGGTGCTGAATCTCCAGCTCTGCTTTGTCCGACCGCTGTTGTCGCCCCGCGGCTGCTGATTCCGGGTCCGCGATGCAGTGAATATTCATGAGCATAATTAGCCGGCCTGGAAGCGGAGACTGCAGCGGCCGGAGAAGACGAGTGTAAAAATAATTTCTTTTTCGCTCCTAATTGGGAGACCCAGACAGTGGGTGTATAGCTACTGCCTCTGGAGGCCGCACAAAGAACTACACTTAAAAGTGTAAGGCCCCTCCCCTTCTGGCTATACACCCTCCCGTAGGAGTACGGATTCCTCAGTTTTAGCTTTGTGCGCAGGAGGTCAGACACGCACGCATAGCTCCATTGTTTTTAGTCAGCAGCAGCTGCTGACTATGTCGGATGGAAGAAAAGAGGGCCCATACAGGGCTCCCAGCATGCTCCCTTCTCACCCCACTGTATGTCGGAGGTGTTTGTAAGGTTGAGGTACCCATTGCGGGTACGGCGGCAGGAGCCCACATGCTGATTCCTTCCCCATCCCTTTTTACAGGGCTCTGGGTGAAGTGGGATTTACTGGTCTCCAGGCACTGAGACCGTGCTCCATCTACAGCCCCTGGAGAAGATGCTGGATGGAGCGGAGTACATCAGGGACATGGCCCTGCTTCCTCAAGGTACTCTGTGTCCCCGTGCATTTGGCGCTCACACCGCAGCATGCTGGGTGTTGTAGTGCGCCGGGGGACATCAGCGCTACGGCGCTTGTGCCATGGCCTCATTCAGCTTCGCTGAAGCAGGCACACTTCTGGGAATCGGTCGCGCCGGCCGCTGGGACTGCGGCGCGGCTGGCACTTGTGGTGCGCCGGGGACTTCAGCGCGGCCCGCGCTTTTACGGCGGCCGCGCTGATAACTCGAGTCCCCGGCTTTTGCGGCCTGCTTCCGTTCGTTCCCGCCCCCAGACCTGCCAGTCAGGAGAGGGGCGGGACGCTGGCCAGTGCATCAGCGCCGAGGGCTGGAGTCGTTTTTACATACTCCAGCCCTCACAATCGGCACAGAGGGGACACTGTTTCCCGCACTTTTGTTTGGAAACTCCCACGGACCGCCCCTCTCCACAGACGCCGGCAGCCATTCCTGCTGACACGCTGAGCTGCAGAGGGGAGCCGGGGAGACCCAGACAAGGAATTCTGCGCCTCTTACCCGCTATTCAGCGGGCGGTAAGCAGCCCTCAGGGCTCACCCCCTCTTGTGCCAGTAGTATTCTTAGTATTTTGTTTCTACAAATACTTGGTATTACATAGCGCTGATCGCCCTTTGGCTATAGACTCTCTCACATTGCAGAGAGCCAGCAGCATGTCGTCCGTAAAACGCAAGGGTGCCAAGGCACAGACATTATATGCTTCCTGCACCGCATGTGGGACTTTTCTACCGGCAGGCTCCACGGACCCCCATTGTGTGCAGTGCTCGGCCCCTGCGGCGCTTGCACAGTCGGGACCTCTGCTGGACGTGACCCAGGGTGTACCACCTGTGAATGCTGTCCAAGTGACAGGAACTGAGTTTGCAGCTTTTGCTGACAGAATGTCTCTCACTATGTCACAAATTCTTGACACATTGCGAGCTAGGCCTGTACTTCAGGCCACGGACACTGTGCAATCATTGCCCCCTGGTCCCCCTCAGCTGAATTACCTCCAAGCTCCGGGACGGGCATATACACCTCAGGGTGAAGACTCTGACTCGGACGATGGCCCCGGGCAGCCTAAGCGGGCTCGCTATGACGGGCCTTCACATTCATCTCAATGGTCAGGATCCCAGCGAGATGAATCTATGGGTGATGAGGCGGACGTAACTGATCAGGATTCTGATCCTGGGACCGCTCTCAATCTAGATACACCAGATGGTGACGCCATAGTTAATGATCTTATATTTAACATCAATAAGATGTTAAATATTTCCCCACCAGCTCCTCTTGTAGAGGAGTCAGCTTCGCAGCACGAGAGAATCCATTTCAGATACCCTAAGCGTACATTAAGCACTTTTCTGGACCACGCTGACTTTAGAGACGCAATCCAGAAACCCCACGCTTATCCTGAAAGGCGTTTTCCTAAACGGCTTAAAGATACACGCTATCCTTTTCCCCCTGAGGTGGTCAAGGGTTGGACCCAGTGTCCAAAAGTGGATCCTCCAATTTCCAGGCTTGCAGCTAGATCCTTGGTTGCAGTTGAAGATGGAGCGGCACTTAAAGATGCCACTGACAGGCAGATGGAGCTCTGGCTGAAATCCATCTATGAAGCGATTGGAGCGTCATTAGCGCCTTCTTTTGCGGCCGTATGGGCACTCCAAGCTATCTCAGCCGGGCTTGCGCGAGTCGACTCAGTCACACGTGCATTTGCCCCGCAGGTAGCACCATTGACCTCGCAAATGGCGGCATTCGCGTCGTACGCGATTAATGCTGTTCTTGACGCTACAAGCCGCACGGCAGTGGCGTCAGCCAACTCCGTTGTTTTGCGTAGGGCCCTGTGGTTGAGACATTGGAAAGCAGATTCTCATTCCAAGAAGTGCTTAACCAATTTGCCTTTTTCTCGTGACCGATTGTTTGGAGAGCGTTTGGATGAAATCATCAAACACTCCAAGGGTAAGGACTCATCCTTACCGCAACACAGACAAAACAAACCCCAACAGAGGAAGGGTCAGTCTGGTTATCGGTCCTTTCGAGGACCGGGCAGGTCCCAATTCGCCTCGTCAAAAAAGACTCAAAAAGACCAGAGACGCTCAGATTCTTGGAGGTCTCAGTCACGCCCAAAAAGGACAGCCGGAGGAACCGTTGCCAAGACGGCGTCCTCCTGACTTGCGGTCTCCGATTCCCACACCCGCGGTCGGTGGGAGGCTTTCCCACTTTGGCGACATTTGGCTGTCACGCGTCAAAGACCGTTGGGTGAGGGATATTCTGTCTCACGGGTACAGGATAGAGTTCAGTTCTCGTCCGCCAACTCGTTTCTTCAGAACTTCTCCACCACCAGACCGAGCCGATGCTCTGTTGCAGGCGGTGGCCGCTCTAAAGGCGGAAGGAGTGGTGACCTCCGTCCCTCTTCAGGAACAAGGTCACGGTTTTTACTCCAATCTGTTTGTGGTCCCAAAAAAGGACGGATCGTATCGACCCGTCCTGGATCTAAAGTTGCTCAACAGACACGTAAAAGTCAGGAGGTTCCGGATGGAATCCCTACGCTCCGTCATAGCCTCAATGTCTCAAGGAGATTTTCTAGCATCAATAGATATCAAAGATGCGTATCTCCACGTGCCGATTGCACCAGAGCATCAGCGTTTCCTACGCTTCGTCATACACGACGAACACCTGCAGTTCGTAGCGTTACCTTTCGGTCTGGCAACAGCCCCCCGGGTCTTCACCAAAGTCATGGCAGCAGTAGTAGCTGTTCTGCACTCGCAGGGTCACTCGGTCATCCCGTATCTCGACGACCTGCTTATAAAGGCACCCTCTCAAGAGGCATGCCAACACAGTCTGAAGGTGGCACTAGACACTCTCCAGAGTTTCGGGTGGATTATCAACTTTCCAAAGTCTCATCTAACCCCGACCCAATCTCTGACTTATCTTGGCATGGAGTTTCATACTCTCTCAGCGATAGTGAGGCTTCCACTGGACAAGCAGTGCTCGCTACGGACTGGAGTGCAATCTCTCCTTCAGAGCCAGTCGCACTCACTGAGGCGCCTCATGCATTTCCTAGGAAAGATGGTAGCAGCAATGGAGGCAGTCCCGTTCGCGCAGTTTCATCTGCGCCCTCTACAATGGGACATTCTACGCCAATGGGATGGGAAATCGACGTCCCTCGACAGGACTGTCTCCCTCTCTCAGACTGCCAAGGACTCTCTGCGTTGGTGGCTTCTCCCCACCTCATTGTCACAGGGAAAGTCGTTCCTTCCCCCGTCCTGGGCAGTGGTCACGACGGATGCGAGCCTATCAGGGTGGGGAGCGGTGTTTCTCCACCACAGGGCTCAGGGGACGTGGACTCAGGAAGAGTCCACCCTGCAGATCAATGTTCTGGAAATCAGAGCAATCTATCTTGCCCTGCGAGCCTTCCAACAATGGCTGGAAGGCAAGCAGATTCGGATTCAGTCGGACAATTCCACGGCGGTGGCGTACATCAACCACCAAGGGGGAACACGCAGTCGCCAAGCTTTTCAAGAAGTCCAGCGGATTTTGACGTGGGTGGAAAGCAGAGCGTCCACCATATCCGCAGTTCACATCCCAGGCGTGGAAAACTGGGAAGCAGACTTTCTCAGTCGCCAGGGCATGGACGCAGGAGAATGGTCCCTTCACCCGGACGTGTTTCAGCAGATCTGTTGCCGCTGGGGGACGCCGGACGTCGATCTGATGGCGTCACGGCACAACAACAAGGTCCCAGTTTTCATGGCACGGTCTCACGATCACCGAGCGCTGGCGGCAGACGCCTTGGTTCAGGATTGGTCGCAATTCCGACTCCCCTATGTGTTCCCACCTCTAGCATTGTTACCCAGAGTTCTCCGGAAAATCAAGTCCGAATGCCATCGAGCCATACTCGTCGCTCCAGATTGGCCAAGAAGGTCGTGGTACCCGGATCTGTGGCATCTCACGGTAGGCCAACCGTGGACACTACCAAACCGTCCAGATTTGCTGTCTCAAGGGCCGTTTTTCCATCTGAATTCTGCGGCCCTGAACCTGACTGTGTGGCCATTGAGTCCTGGATCCTAGCGGCCTCAGGTTTATCTCATGAAGTTGTTGCCACAATGAGACAGGCTAGAAAACCATCCTCAGCTAAGATCTATCACAGGACGTGGAAGATATTCTTAGCGTGGTGCTTGGCTCAAGGGTTTTCTCCCTGGCCATTTGCATTGCCAATTTTTCTTTCCTTCCTGCAGTCTGGGTTGGAAAAAGGTTTGTCGCTTAGCTCGCTTAAGGGTCAAGTCTCCGCGCTATCCGTATTCTTTCAGAAGCGCTTGGCACGGCTTTCTAAAGTACGCACGTTTCTCCAAGGAGTTTGTCATATCGTTCCTCCTTACAGACGGCCATTGGAACCCTGGGATCTGAACAAGGTTCTCATTGCTCTCCAGAAGCCGCCTTTCGAGCCTTTGAAAGAGGTTCCCCTTTCTCGGCTTTCACAAAAGGTAGTTTTTCTTGTGGCGGTCACGTCTCTTCGAAGAGTGTCCGAGCTAGCGGCGTTATCTTGCAAATCTCCCTTCCTGGTGTTTCACCAAGACAAGGTAGTACTGCGTCCAATTCCAGAGTTTTCTCCCAAGGTGGTTTCTTCCTTTCATCTCAATCAGGATATCACTTTGCCATCTTTGTGTCCGCATCCAGTTCACCAATTTGAAAAGGGTTTACATCTGTTGGACCTGGTGAGAGCACTCAGGATTTACATTTCTCGCACGGCGTCTCTACGCCGTTCGGATGCGCTCTTTGTCCTAGTCGCTGGTCAGCATAAGGGATCGCAAGCTTCCAAATCCACCCTGGCGCGGTGGATCAAGGAACCAATTCTTCACACATACCGTTCTGCTGGGCTTCCGATTCCATCTGGACTGAAGGCCCATTCTACCAGAGCCGTGGGTGCGTCCTGGGCATTGCGGCATCAGGCTACGGCTCAGCAAGTGTGCCAGGCGGCTACCTGGTCGAGTCTGCACACGTTTACCAAACACTATCAAGTGCATACCTACGCTTCGGCAGATGCCAGCCTAGGTAGACAGGTCCTTCAGGCGGCGGTGGCCCACCTGTAGGAAGAGGCTGTCTGACAGCCCGTTCATGTGGTATCTTTTTACCCACCCAGGGACTGCTTTTGGACGTCCCACTGTCTGGGTCTCCCAATTAGGAGCGAAAAAGAAGGGAATTTTGTTTACTTACCGTAAATTCCTTTTCTTCTAGCTCCAATTGGGAGACCCAGCACCCGCCCTATTTGTTCTTAGGGTTTCGTTTTTCGGGTGCACATGTTGTTCATGTTGTTTCTTAAGTTCTCCGATCTTGTTATCGGATTGAATTTGTTTTTGAAACTGTTATTGGCTTTCCTCCTTCTTGCTTTGGTACTAAAACTGAGGAATCCGTACTCCTACGGGAGGGTGTATAGCCAGAAGGGGAGGGGCCTTACACTTTTAAGTGTAGTTCTTTGTGCGGCCTCCAGAGGCAGTAGCTATACACCCACTGTCTGGGTCTCCCAATTGGAGCTAGAAGAAAAGGAATTTACGGTAAGTAAACAAAATTCCCTTCTTTATTTCAAAGATGTGTTTTTTTCTGGTACGTGTTACACAGATGACACCATAATGTGTGGTCTGTGGGACATCAGTGATGCCAGAAAAAATTATGTACACCGTGTACACCGCACAGAAGCACGGTCAGTGAAAAATCACTGATATCTGCACAGACCAATTGATTTTTTTTTTATCAATGGTAAAACCGCAGGTACCTGCGGAAAAGTGACATGCTTCTTTTTGCTGCAGAAATTCTGCAGCAAAACCTGTAGGGGGAAAAAAACGCAGTGTACGCACAGCATTTTGGATTTCTCCTAGATTTTGCTGGGGAAGAACCGCATGAACATTATGAACAAAACGCACCTTTTCTGCACCATAGACCGTTGCAAATCCGCAGCAAAAAACGCAGTGTGTGCACAGGGCCTTAAACATGGAGTTTTATAGGATTGGGTGAAGTCTGGGGGGGCAGAACTCCTGTCAGTATCTGGCGTGATCGCCATTTGCCCATCTCCAATATGCCCTGTACAGTGAAAACTGGGATTCATCTGTGAAGAGAACACCTAAAACAATTTTTTTATTTTCAGATTTATTTATTTTTTTTAAACTTTTCTTCTTCGCTTTATTATTTTTTATTAGTCGCACTTGAAGCTGCAATCAGATTACTCAGCACTACTCTATACAGCAGAAATTAGGATCTCCTATGAATGCCGGCTTCTTGTTGTAAAGGACATAATGTACTAGGTTAGTAGTAATATGTTGGCTATCGCATGAATGGCCCAGCAAGAATGACAGGTATGTATGAAGGGCCTGTGCACTTGTTGAGGTTTTGTCACGTTTTTTCTGTGCAGTTTTGCCCAAAACTTGGTAGGTTTTCCGTTTTCTGATGCCAGCTGTGTGACTCAGAAACCTGAAGTCTGATGCACATGTTGGTTTTCTCCTTGCACATTTGGTGCAGATTTGTATCTGCAGCTTATCAATTCTTTCAGTGTTTTTGCTGCAGATTTCACCCATACCTATGAGTGGGGTAAAATCAACACCAAAATAGCATATGAAATACCGCTGCAAAAAACACGTATTTTACACTATTTTTCCTGCCAAGTGATGCAGACTTTTTTGCACTAAATGCTTAACATGTGCACTTACCCAGAGGAAAATTCAGCCTGCGATATTTCATCCTTCAGGAAAAAGGTGTGTCCCATAGTAGGATCACTACATGGCTGACGCCTGTCCCTTTTGTAGCAATTATTACATGCAATTTATGGATTAAGTGCATGGGTGTGTGAATTCAAACCATACATAAAAATAGAAAATCCATAAAGTTCAAAGAAATGATTAGACATCATTTGCTAATGAATCTGAATGGCTGTTCCAGTTTTTATGCATGAGCCCCTTTTGATGTTTGGTTTACTGCTGCTTTACCTGTTCTTCGCTATCATTTTGGCGTACAACTACTAGAAGTCTATGGCCGTGATGTATAAGGCTATGTTCACACTTTGCATCTTTGCTGTATTTTTCTGTAGTGAAAACCTGCTCTCTAGTCAGTACAAAAAAAGGCTTCCAAAAAGGTGAGTTTTTGTGTAATTTGCCTACAGTGCATGTTTAATAAAGTTAGTTTCATTCACAACAAAAGCCGCAAGAAATGCAACTATTGCGTTTTGCCACATTTTTGCCCTTTCTCTTTTGCTTTCAATGGTGCAAAACTGCTGAAAGAATTGACATGTTTTGTTGTTTCAAAAACGCAGCAGTTTTCCATTTCGGTAAGGGGGGGAAAAAAGCAATGGTTTGCATGAGATTTCTGATATCTCCTATCCTTTGCTGGTACTGTAAAAAGCAGCTTTTTATTTGCCTAAAGCTCATGAAAAAAATGCAGTGTGTGAACATGGCCTAAAGGTGCATTTACCCCTGCTGACCACATCTGGTAGTCAATCGCCCATTGTTTAAAGGGAACCTGTCACGGCTTTTTTGGCCTATAAGCTGCGGCCACCACCACCGGGCTCTTAGAATGTGTATATAACATGCTGTATATAAGAGCCCAGGCCGCTGTGAAAACATAAACACTTTATAATACTTACTTAACGGTCGTGTGTTTAGCCATATGGGTGTCCCATTGTCCGGTGCCGGTTCTGCCTCTTTTGGTTATCTTTGTTCTCCTTCTCTAGCCGCGGTGCATGACGCGTCAGGCCCTGAACAGGGCAGATCAAAGTATTGTAGTGCGCCTGCGCAGGACTGGCGAGTGTGTATGACGTAGCCGCGTCATGCACACAGGCTTCAGAAAGAGGACGAAGATGGCCGAAAGAGGAGGTGCCGGCGAACGGAGACGCCCATATGGGCAACCGCGCTACTATTAGGTAAGTATTTTTAAGTGTTTTTTATGTTCTCACAGCGGTCTGGGCGCTTATATACAGCATGTTAGATGGCTGTATATAAGAGCCCGGTGGTGGTAGCCGCAGCTTATATGCCAAAAAAAGTGGTGACCGGTTCCCTTTAACTGCAAGTTTAGACAAGTTGACCAGAATTCTCTGCTAACAGAATGTTTGTTAGTCGAAATATTACGTGTGCAATGAATACCATTGTTGTTGTTGGACGGCATAGTGGCTCAGTGGTTCGCACTGCAGTCTTGCAGCGCTATGTTTCTGAGTTCAAATTCCACCAAGGACAACATCTACAAGGTGTTTAGAGTTTTGGAGGAAATCCACACAAACATGGGGAAAAAAAACATACAAAGACTTACTAATGGGAGTTTAGATTGTGAACCCCCATTGGGACAGTTCTAATTTTAAAGGGAACCTGTCAGCAGAAATTTCCCCTAAAACCTAACAGGTTCCCCCTCTGCAGCTCCTGGGCTGCATTCTAGAAAGGTCCCTGTTATTATTGTGCCCCCTTTCTGACCAAAAAAAAGAGTTTATAAAGAGGTACCTTTTTGGCTTCAGATTCTATAAATGTGACACGGGGGCGGGCAGCCTGATGGCCGTTATTCTGCCCCCTGGTCCTGTATGCCGCCCCATCGCTGATTTCCATACTTTTGGACGCCGCCCACTGCTCCAGCCATCCCCGCGCATGCCCAGTGCCAGTCTCACGGGACTGAGCACTGTGACTGCTGGTGACGTGTGCGCAGGCAAGTGATTATGGGCGGGACTGTGACTGTTATCAGCAAGTACCCGCCCATAATCTCGTGAGCGCGCAAACCTCTCCAGCGTCACACTGTGCTCAGTGTAGATGCTAGACTGTATGGGCTGCTTCCAGGGATGAGGTCCCTTTGTCACGTGATAGGGGCGTGTTCAAAATACTATCACGTGACAAAGGGACATCATCCCTGGAAGCAGCCCATACAGTCTAGCATCTACACTGAGCACAGTGTGACGCTGGAGAGGTTTGCGCGCTCACGAGATTATGGGCGGGTACTTGCTGATAACAGTCACAGTATGGAAATCAGCGATGGGGGCGGCATACAGGAGCTGCAGAGGGGGAATCTGTTAGGTTTTAGGGGAAATTTCTGCTGACAGGTTCCCTTTAATGCCATCATATCCAATTCCCGTACCAATGACCATTTTGCTTGTTCATCAGATGATTGCCATTGGGGTTACACAAGCTAATAATTAACAAATACATTTTCCCATTTATTGATATGTCTAAAGCCATAGATGTCAAACTCAGGCCCGCAGACCAAATCTGGTTTAGTTTAATTTTAGATTTGTCCCACAAGAAAATGCCAAATGTATACGAAGACTGGCCAGCTAGTAGATGGCTCATGGACCGCTAATTCTAGAAATCCTGTGTTTCCGGTCCCGCGCGCTCCCTGGTTACTACAAGGATATTTACAACACGCACCATTGTTACTCGCTCCCTTGCTATGACGCGCTTCCTGTCGGCATTTACCTGAGCCGGAGGTTCCCTTCCCTTCTCCCTACATCAGTGCGCACTGCCCTTGTCCTCTCCCATACATCTCCACACACAAAGCGCCCACTACCCTCTACCCTCCAGAAGCGGAGTGCCGGTAAGGTAATGAGCTGATGTGCTCATGCCATGATTTATTTTGTTACACTATTTCGTCATGTATTCTGCGTTTTATTTTCCCCCCTATATATTGAGATCTTATCCTCCAGTGCAGAAGCTGTTTTTCCGATCATGTGCAGTGTGCCTTGCTGAAGCTGGGACACATACCCAGCCTCGGAAGAGGCTCAATCTGAGTGAACAAAGCCGATCATACGTGAGATTTCCATGAGCTGCTGACTAATTAGAGGAACTATTGCCCAATCGATTAATCAAGACCCTAATTAATTAGCATAGGAACAGCAAGTTTTTTTCACTTGCCAGGTTAGTAATGATGGTGTCTGATAAATAACTCTCCATTACGAACTCCTGGGTTTATTGCCAACTTATGCTACACAGTTTATCACCCATAACTACCATCACCCAGATTGCCACCGGAACAGGTCAGTCGGAATGGGCCAAGGTGAAGCACCAGAATTGGCTCATCTAATGTGACGTGCCACTTCTGGGGCGGCTGTGGCCTCGGAAGGGCTGAATAACCATGGACTTTCCCAGCCTGATAATATCAGCCCACAGCTGTCTGCGTCACATTTGCTAATTATCAAAAAAAATAGGGGGGACCCCACATTGCTGTTTTTTTTTTTTTTTTTTTTTTTTTTTTTTATTCATTCATTTATTCTATTTATAAAAACCTGTCGGATAAGCTCTACAAGATGCAATTTTATTATATCTGTTGCTCTAGTTCTGTCTTTATTATCTATCTCTATAGATCCGATAAAAGTAAAGAAACTTTTCCAATGATTTTAATGTAAAAATCAAAAACTTATAACAAAAAACCTGTGCCAATGCAACATGTGCACACAGCCTTTTATATTTGGGGAGAAGGAAAAACTTCCCCAAATGTAGATGTTTTGGTTGTTTGTTTTTTTTTTTCTTTCTTTCTTAAATATCAAGGGTGTATCTGAGTTTGACATCCCTGGTCTAAATGGATCTTAAATTAGATGTGGAAATCAATCATTCGATTCTTTTGTTCCACTTGGAAATAATCTGCTGCCTGATGATTCTGACAGCAACTTTCTCATAGCCCAGGAGCACCCCGCTCAGCTGAGCATTCAAGTGTATGGGGATGTTGAGGGAAATAACTGTCACCCGCAGTCATCTACTTTATAGGGGAAGCTTTATTGTCAGAGATTTGACTAAAGAATTATTTAAAAATGCTTGGTTCCCTTCTATAAACTAGACCTGTAAAATTTGATAACGGCGTTTGCTTTAACTTTAAATTGGTTGTACCAAATTTGGAAGTAATCAGCTATCCATGAGATATAGGATAACTGCCCAATTACTGGGGATCTGACTGCTGAAACTTGCACTAATCCCGAAAAGAATCCCGTATGAATGGGCCATGGTCACCTCCAAAGGCAAGCTGACCGCTGCACCAGGCTGTCTCTTGCAGTCCCATAGAGAATGAAGCGGAGGGACACACAATCTTCCGCTGCTCCATTCACATAGGGCTTTGTGCCCTGGGCCTGTGGATCGGTAGGAGTCCCAGCAGTCAGAACTCTATGATTAAGGGGTAACTTCCAAACTTTGTACAACCGCTTTAAAGGGAATCTGTTAGCAGGTTTTTGCTATGTAAGCTGAAGCCATTATGTTGCAGAGGTTATCAAAAATGTTCAGAGATGCCTGTTTTGTCACAGTTTGTTCTTCTGTGTATTTGCTGTTTTAAGTAGCAGGAACCTTATCATTACAAGACAAGAAACTCATTTGCAAAGACGCCTGACACGCCCCTTACTCTTGACACCTCCAAAGTCAATGTACAATCTCTATTGAGAGCCTGGTGTGGAAGGGGACAGCTCCCTGGGATCTGCTACATGACTAAATCTAAAAGTTCTGATTGTGTTAGGCTGCTTTCACACATCCGGTTTTTGCTGTGCGGCACAATACGGCGCTTTGCAGAAAAACCGCAACTTTTTTTTTTTTTTTTTTTTGCCGCCGGTTGCGTTTTTTCCGCATAGACTTTCATTAGTGCCGGATTGTGCCGCATAGCCTTGCGTTCGGTCCGGTTTTTGCCGGATTAGGCATATTTAGCCCATGCGGCGGCCGGATGGAACGTTGCCTGGCACGTTTTTTTGTCCGGCGGAAAAAACTCATCACGCCGCATCCGGCAGATGCAGCGCTTTGTTCAATGCATGCCTATGGACGCCAGATGCGGCGCGATGCGGCAAAAACTACATCCGGCCGCGGGCATGCGTTTTTTGCACTGTGCATGCTCAGTAGCGTGCCGCAACCGTCAAAAACCAGACGGGCCACATGTAAAAACTTATGCAAAGGATGCGTTTTTTTTCGACGCATCCGTTGCATAGGTTTTAAAGCCGGATGTGTGAAAGCAGTCTTAGAGCTGCTTCTCACTTGCGAGTTTCTCGCAGTAGAGCAATGCGAGAAAAACTCGCATTGGAATCGGACACATGTTAGTGAATGATTCAGCTCTCATCTGCGATTTTTTTTTTTTTTTTTTTTTTTTTTTTTTTTTTTTTTTTCCTCAGTCCAAATCGGACTGCGAAAAAAATCGTAGCATGCTGCTTTTTTGCGAGTTTCTCGCACCATTTGTCCCAATGATTTCCTATGGAAGGGGATTAAAAGTAGGATCACACACGCACCAGCGTTCACATTTGCGAGTTTGGCAGTAACTTCGCTCATTAAATATTCAACAGATGAATGTGACATCACATTCCCAAAGGTAAATTAAATGACACGTGTAATAGCTTTTATATAATTAAGATGTTGCATGAAACTAGCATCACAAACGCAACACACACGCGAGCAAAAAGCATCGCACTTGCGTTGCACTCGCACCTAACGTGAACTAAAATCAGCCCAGTATTTTTCAGCCCAGTCGGACCGATTTTACTCTCATAGATGTGTTTCCAGCCTTAGAATGGCTGCATTCAGTAATCTAAGTGATACATCGTTAGATTCAGGATCTCTTTGCCTACATTATGCTGCTCTCAGATGAGGTAGCAAAAACCCTTTAACCCCATATTTACCGGACACATTTTTCAAATCTGACATGTCACTTTATGTGACAATAACTCTGTTTCATCATATCCCAGTGATTTGAGGGTTTTTGTTTTTTTTCGGGAGATATTATTTATGATCATGGTAAATTTAGTTCCATATATTTTTTTATAAATAAATGCAAAACACATTAGAAATTTTACTAAAATTTCCAAAAATTAGCAATTTTTTTTTTTTTCAAGAAAATTTACAAAACGTATTTAATTTTTTCAGAGACCTATTCAGTTTTGAAGTGATTTTGGGCATGTATATATTGAACCCCCCCCCCCCCAAAAGTGATTGCATGTTACAAACTGCGCCCCTCAACATAACCGGAAAGACAAATGTTATATTTACCACCTACATGCTGCTAACTTCTGAACAGGTCACTATAGCCGGCAGACGCTAAGGCTTTGAATTACCATGGCAACAATGAGGACCACACAATCATGATCTCACTGTGCGGATGGGGTTAAAGAAGGAACCACACACTGTTCACCTTCTAGATGCCATAGTATTGACAGCACCATCTAATGGGTTAAACAGCCATTGCTGGTGAAAACGCTGATCGTGACTGATGTAGCGGGGTGTCTGCTATAGTGTACAGCCGACAGATGCTGCATTTTCACCATTCCAGGGCAATGTGTTCACTTATATCTCACTTGGGGGTTAAACATCGCTGTTGAACCCCCTTTAAGTAAAAGAGGCTTATTTGCATTATCAACAGCTCGTTAATGAGTGGGGGAAAAACATCTGAGTTGCAAGATGTACTCTAAATCCTAGTCCCTATTAGCGAGCCGGTATCCTACATATGTTCATCATGAAGTAATTACATATAAGTAATGATTGTTCCAACTGAAGTGACAGCACGGCAGCGCTCTGAGGGGGCTGAATACGCCGAGTGGGTGGATAGTGGGCTACAGTGTTCTGCCATGTTTGTCACGGTGCATGACATTTCAGGCTTCTCACAAAATGGAAAATAAATGATACAGCTGCGCCTGTCACTCTTCACAAGGTGTGCGCGTGTGGATATCCCTAATTGAACCTCCTTTGATGTCCCTTTTCTCCAGCTGTACACTACGCCTGTTGATTCTTCTCAGAAATTGTTGAACAGATGTCAGAATCATATAGACTCAATGCTTCCCCTCACCGCGATAGCAAATTAATAGCGTGGGCTTGTTTGCTTGGATTTATGTCTGAGGTAAATTACGCCGGAGAGAAGCGGCTTATAATTACCGGCACGTGTTATCATATCAGATGCTCGCGCCTCTTGTGAGGGGACGCGCGCTGACTACCTAGCTGTACTCCATTCCTCCGACGCCTGCGCGGTCTCCAAGCATTAACTGGTAAAATCTCCTCATTTTGTGTTTTTTGCTTGTTTTAATCGTTCCTTAAATCTGGATGGTAACTTCACAGTTCCTAATTCTCCAGAGGCCACAACCTCTCTGCACTTACTGTACATTTGCAGTGGGAAAATTGTCCTTAAAGCATAATTGTTGTTGTAATTTTTATTTCATAAATCAATAGTGCACATGAAAATAAGCAACTTCGCACTCAGCCAAATCTGCTTTTCACTACTACAATTCGTCATTATCAAAATCCTGAGGTAAAATCTGTATTCAGTGGAGAATTTCCCATTACTGAGATAGATGGCAGATGCCCAGAAACCAGCCTCACGTGATCAGTCCCTCTCTCCCCCTCCCTCTCTCCCCCGCCTGAGAGCTGCAGAGGCTCATAACCAAGGTAAACATCGGGTAACTTGCTTGGATACCCGATGTTTACCTTGGTTACGTGTGCAGGGAGCCCGGCTCCTAGCAGCTGCAGACGCTCGTAACAAAGGTAAATATCGGGTATCCAATCAAGTTACCCGATGTTTACCTTGGTTACGAGCCTCCGCAGCTGTCAGATGCCGGCTCCCAGTCTGTCACGTTCAGTTCCCCTCACTCCCGATCACATGACTCCAATGCCCGCCCATAAACTTCAAGTGACAGGATCCTGCAAAATAACACATGCTTTTTTCTCTGCAAAAACAGGACCGCTTTTGCAGCAAAAAAACAGTTCCTGACGCATGCTAAAAAAAAAAAGTAGTGTGAAAGCACCAAATACTTAACGTGTGCACGGATCCAAAAAGACACTGACCGGAAAAACACCAACAAAGATGCTTTTTCTGAAGCATCTTCACTTTGGAAAACTCGTGGATACACTGGTGTCTAAGGCTATGTGCGCACTGAGTGTTTTAAGCGGTGTTTTTCGGGTGCGTTTTTGGGCTCAAAATTGTCTTTTCATTTTTGCTGTCCGCACAACTTTTTTTTTTTTTTTTTTTCCAGCTGCGTTTATGAGCTAAAAAAAAAAATGGACATGTCAATTCTTTCCTGCGTTTTACGGGTTTTTTCACCCATGCAATGCATTGGAAAAACACACTGAAAAACTGTAAAAACGCATTCTTTTTTTACCAGTGCGTTTTTGCTGCCAAAACCGCACAAAAACGCTGTGTGCGCACATAGCCTAAAAGATGCTGTCTGCACATAATCTTAAACAGTTCTGTATGAAATTCCGCATCTTTTCAGAGTAAAATATAATTACTTCATTGAGGACGTTTGTACTTGGTTGATGCTGTCCATGAATCATATGACTAGTTTCCTTTCGTGCTTTTACTAAAAAAAAACAAAACACTGATGTGTCTGTAATCATCTCTACTGACCACTTTCCCAGCTGGATCAAGATGAGTTATGTACAATTTCATACAGATCTGGTCCCATTGTGTTGAAATCACCAAAAATATTTGTGAAGGACACATCGGCATGCGTTGCACATAGGCTTCCATGAACATGCATCAAAGAAAAGGCCTGAAAAGTATACATGATTGTACTGCATTAGCCCTGGGTTGATTATTATAGTTTGCTATAAAGCAAAAAAACAAACATTTATGTATGGTCTGAAGAAAAAAAGGACGATCCTATCGGCAATGTGTGATGAAGTGTTTGACATGTATGACCGAAGCTTCTCTGGTACATTGCAAAAGCTGTCAGATGTGTGTCGGAGCGCGCAGGATCAATGTTCCATAGTAAATTACTAATCAATATTTGATTGTAAAAAGATTGGACTGGATTTTGAATAAATTATGTTGTAAGCATAAACGACCTTCATACTTCATGGGCGGCACGGTGGCTCAGTGGTTAGCACTGCAGCCTTGCAGCGCTGGGGTCCTGGGTTCAAATCCCACCAAGGACACCATCTGCAAGGAGTTTGTATGTTCTCCCCGTGTTTGCGTGGGTTTCCTCCGGGTACTCCGGTTTCCTCCCACACTCCAAAGACATACAGATAGGGACTCTAGATTGTGAGCCCCAATGGGGACAGTGTTGCAAATGTATGTAAAAGCGCTGTGGAATTAATAGCGCTATATAAATGAATAAAATTATTATTAAATTATTATTATTATTATACTATTATTTCACTTTTTTCTCGAGCCTTTGCCACAAATATTGGAGGTTGGCCCATGATAAAAGCTTATTTAAAGGGGGTTATGCAGTAAAAGTAAGGTATCACCGATCCAGGGAATAGGCGATAACTGGCTCATCTGTGGAGGTCATGTCACTGGGACCCGCACCGGTTGCTAAAACGGGGCACTTTTATCCCACTTTAATAGTGGCAGCGTGTATGCTGAACTGTCGCTCCATTCATTCCCTATGGGGCTGCGGAGTACTGCGTTCTACTTTTCCAGCAACCCTAGAGGATGTGTAACATTTTGCAACAGGAATAGAAGTGAACTGTATGGGATATAAAAAAGAATTCCTAGTTTGGGTCCCAGCAGTCGGACCCCCACCAATCTTCAAACAGATATTTCATTGCTTGTTTTCACTTGACAGCCTCTTTAACCATTGGAACCCCCAGTTCATATATTGTCTGTTGGACTGCCAAAAGTTAGGAAAGCATTGCACTCAGCTACCTTCGTCAGTCCCATAAGCCATCAATGGAATGTTGGACAAAACAATCACTGATCTCGGGAAGACCAGTCAGAGAAAACACTGCCGGCAGGCAGCGAGGGCGCTCAACACAGTGAAATCCTAAGTGCATTGCCCCCTGGGAAATATGCAAATTGAAAAAAGTCCATGGAGCCTCTGTCAGGAGTCTCAACACAGAAACCAGCCAGATATCCCTCCAGGAAGGACCCAGCCAAGGAGGGGCTCTTTTTAGGAGACCCCCATAACCACCATATTAAGTGGCCGTTTTAGTCAATATCCAACTTTTTGACAAGTTTAAAGATATGACAAGGGAAATACCAAGGCCAGGTATCCATCCACACAGCTGTTTCGGGGTATTGCCCCTCATCAGTGTGGAGTAGGATTTTTTTTGATTTGCATATTTCCCAGGGGGCAATGTACCTAGGATTTCACTGTGTTGAGCGCCCTCGCTGGCTGCCGGCAGTGTTTTCTCTGACTGGTCTCCCCGAGATCAGTGATTTTTTTTTTTTTGTCTTGTTGGTCTACTAGGCATTGCTCCCACCTGGCCAGAATCCTATTCCACACTGATGAGGGGCAATACCCTGAAACAGCTGTCTGTGGATGGATACCTGGCCTTGGTATTTCCCTTGTCATATCTTTAAACTCGTCAAAAAGTTGGGTATTGACTAAAAGGGCCACTTAATATTGTGGTTATGGTGGTCTCCTAAAAAGAGCCACTCCTTGGCTGGGTCCTTCCTGGAGGGATATCTGGCTGGTTTCTGTGTTGAGACTCCTAACAGAGGCTCCACGGACTTTTTTGATTTGCATTAATGGCATGTTAGCACACATGCATTGCCACCACTCCGCTCCAATTGGACGTTTCAGAGCATTCGGATAGCTTCCAAGTTCTGTGGATAGGTGTGTCTTGCTAAATTCTACTAAAAAGGGGGCTGAAAGCCCGTACTTACGAAGCACTCACTGATATCCTAATCAGGCACGAATACTAATATTCTTTATAGCAAGATACTATTTATTTTAATAGCACATGAATAGTTAATGGTACATAGGCATTTAGAATCTTATACAATAACAGAAATATGCATCAACATTACCGTTTGTTGTAGCAATCCTTTCACATCGGAGGGAACTCGAGTTAATGATAAAGGAATCAACATCATGGCATCTTGCATCACAGGAACAGTGCGTACACTTCAATGTCCTGGAAGGTTTCCCTTAACATTAAGCGAGGCCGGTGTAATTTTTATAGGAAAACTTTGTAGGTTGTGTTTAAATGGTCACCAGCATGTGACAGCTGAGTCATGTTCATGTAACTTGACCACAAACTGCTGTGGGCACCGGCAGCTTCCTGCACATTTCCTGCACATCCTGCCAGTTGACAACTGGCCGACCACAGTTTGACCATAGTGTTAGTGAAATATTGCAATGAGCCGTAAATTTCATATGCAAGCTTCCTTAAACCTGTCTTTAAGCCAACCACAAGTTTCCGGTAAGTGGAACTGTAAATGTGACTTCCTCATTATCTTAAAACTGCTTCAAAACCTGGTTGACATGTATTCCTTGGTCATCATTAGTGAAATATTATCCAAAGGACATCTCTTTGATACTGAATTATTGATAGGTCAAATAATATCTGGGATCACTCCTATCTTTTGATTATGATTCCTATCTAATCACACATTCTTTCAGTCATATCACATTGGTATCACAAGGTGACAACTTGCCAAGATGGATAAAATACAGTGTAGAAGGCTGGTTTCACTGGACCATGGTCTCCAATCTCAATAGTCTCGTAGGTATTGGAGACCGCCAGTTTGTACATCCATGGTGGTCTGTACCTGGACCATGAAACACCGAGGAATGAAACTATCCTATTTGAAAGCTGTACGTTTCAATATATTAAGCTTTAAGCCATTTATCCTCAATTACTACACTTCCTTGCAGATTTGCCTAGTTTTCTTCTTCCTTGCATGTTTGGTCTTAAAGGGGTTGCTCCATGAACAAGTTCCACTTTAATCAATGGATCTTGGAAAGTAAATATGTTTCACAATTGGATGTGTTAAAATGAATCACTTCCGACCAAAAAAAAAAAAGCAAGAAAAAAAAACAAAACGTTCCTGTGCTGGGATGTACTATGTAATTGTCATGCCTGACTGAACTGTGACATGGTCTGATCATACCACATTTCCTGGCCCAGGGAAGAAGTAAGATTATAGAAATTACTGCAGGGAGATCACAGCTGCTTATTTCTGTAGGGGAAAGAACATTTCCATACCTTCTCAAAAACTTGTTTTACCTCACAGAAAGAATCAGCTGTGATCCCCTGCTGTAATGTGGAGTGTAATGAAATGCTGTAAACTCTTCTGTTTCCTCTCCTGAGATGTGGATCAGACCCTGTCCTTGTAAGGTCAGTCACACCCATTACACAGGGGCACATTTATAAAATGTATTTTAAAATGTGCATTGTTCATAGGACAACCCCTATAAACATGCAAATGATTGAGATCACTGATCTTTTCTTAAAGAAAAACCCTTAAAATATATTTCTGCTTCATTCCTTTTTGCCATGTGACAGTTATATCACCTTTTTGTTTGCTTGTGTAATTCACTTCTGTTTTCCGCTATATTATACCCTAAATCCAGAAACGTTTGCCAAGGTTTCTGCTGCCAGACCCCGATCTGTGGATGTTAGTTATTCATTTTAAAAAAGTCTTCATTGTTTCTGTGGTGCCTGAAGGGTTGTTTCATAATACGACAGAAGTAGGAAAAATGGTTGTCATAATTGGGAACAATAGAGCATGTTATGATTTTAGGATTTTTTTTTTGCAGTGAGACAACATATTTGCCATTGTAATATACATGAAAAAAATGTGGAAGTGTACTTGGTGTTGAAATATCCTCCGGGTCTGTCAGTATTGCATGGTGTCTATATATTGAGTGGGCACCTATAGGAACTGAGATTCTCACTCTCATTTTAAAGGGCTATTTTTTAAAAAAAAAATAAAAATTTAAAACTACAGCAATCAAAAATGATTCTGTCTTTTTCTTTAAAGGGAACCAATCACCAGGATTTTCATATATAACCTAAAGCCAGTGCTATACTGGCACGATCAGGCTGATTCTATACATACATTCAGTGGTCGGCTCAGATGTTTAGGCTTTGAAATCCAAAAAAGTAAAGTTTGTAAAATCGGCATCTTCTTGAGTGACAGCAGCTGAGGATCAGATACTTATCATACTTATCCCCTCCCCCTGTTAGAATTAACAAAAGTATTATACAATCAAATGTAACTTTTCACCTCCAGGACCTGTGTGAGGTCATAACCCATGTGACCAGAAGGGGCGGGGCCTCAGCAAACAAAGCTGATATCAGGAAGCAACATTTCCTATTGCTCAGGGCCCCACCCCTTCTGGTCACATGGGTATGACCTCACGACAGGTCCTGGAAGTGAAAAGTTACATCAATTGTATAATACTTATCCCCTCCCCCTTTTAGAATTAGCATAACTATGAATACCCCCCAGATATTATCTGCTTTTCAGCTGCTGTCACTCAAACAACTGCCGATTTTATAAACTTCACTTTCTTGGATTTCAAAACCTAAACATCCGTGCTGACCACTACAGGTATGTATAGAATTGGCCTGATAGTGCCAGTATAGCACTGGCTTTAGCTTATATAGGAAAATCCTGGTGATTGGTTCCCTTTAAATGGAATTTATTATTGGACTATTGCTGCGTCATAATCTGAAAGTAGTATTATGTGGAGGCTGAGACCCTGCTTTTAGCGAAGTGTCACTTGCTTTTTCAATAAAATCCAGTGTTTCATCAGCAGGAGATTTTCTCTACCGGACTAGGTGTCTCATGCCTCCTGGTTAACTGCCGTGTGTAACCATGCCCTAAACACTGATTAGTAGCGTTGTGTCAATACACTGCTTCACCACCACCGTGCGGAGCTGCCGGCCGACTTTCGTGCGGAGCTGCCAGCCGACCTTCGTGCGGAGCTGCCGGCCGACCTTCGTGCGGAGCTGCCGGCCGGCCGACCACCGTGCGGAGCTGCCGGCCGGCCGACCACCCCACCTACTGTCTCCTCCCCAAAATCCTATAGAATGTTAGCCCACAAGGGCAGGGTCCTCTTCCCTCTGCACTAGTCTCTTATATAACTTCTATCTGTATTCTGTATGTAACCCCCTTCTCATGTACAGCACCATGGAATCAATGGTGCTCTATAAATAATAATATTATTATACAGGGTACACAGGAAGCTGCCAATCACTGGTGTAGGTGGGGTTTTATGGGGATCATCATGCTGATGACTGCTACATGTACAGCAGAGGAAACTGATTTTTATTAAAAAGACAGTGTGCAGACCATCAAGTGACACATCACTGGATTCATGGTGTCTATCTCTACAATATGCTGCTCTTAGATTCCATAGCAAAAAACTTTTATTAACTCAACTGTTTAGATTTTAATGTGAGAGGGCGACCACTGACATATGATACTAACGTCCTTTAAAAATAAACTAAATTTAGATTAAAAAAAATCAATGCCTTTTAGACTTTTGAATTGTTCTAGGAATAATACATAGTAGTAAGCCAATCAGACGGGCTTCCTGATTTTACTTCTGCTTTGAACATAAATTGGAATTCTCAAATACACAGTAAATTTCTTTTATCTATTATCAGGCAATCGGGTAGAAGCTGTTCGATGTGGGAAAATGCTGACTACAGAAAGAGGAGTCGTGGAGGAATGGTTGTCAGAATTTAAGGTAGTCTTTACAATCGTCTCCCCTTCACCTGTCAATGTAAATGATGATTGGTTATACTTGCCTTTTGTTCTAATCATGTACGGAGTTAAAAATTGACAATTTATTAAGACTGTATGTCTTCCATTAGTCCACAGAAGTAGGCTAAGTTCACACACTGTGTTTTTTTGATGCTGCATTTTTGTGCGTTCTTGGCCGCTAAAAACGCACCCACGTCAAAAAAACGCAGCAAAAAACGCATGCGTTTTTCCCACGATTTGGTGTGTTTTTGGCTGCGTTTTGCTGCGTTTTTGATCTCTGCGTTTTTTTGCGGTTTTCCAATGCATTGCATGGGGGGAAAACGCAGGAAAGAATTGACATGTCCATTTTTTTTTTTTTTTTTTTTAAAGCTCAAAAACGCAGCTTAAAAAAAACAGTTGTGTGCGGACAGCAAAATTGAAAACTCATAGACTTTGCTGGGGAAGCAAAGTCATGCAGTTTTGAGGCCAAAAACGCACCCGAAAAACGCGCAAAAACGCCACGAAAAACGCACTGTGTGCACATGGCCTTACAGGGTTTTTTTTTTTGAGACTCATGGTCTTCATTATATCGTTTTAAAATGAAAAAAAAAAAAAAAATTCTTAGGCCCTGTGCGCACTAGAAAAAGGATTTTTCTCAAATTTCTTGAATCTGAAAGATTAGCACACCTGCAGTCAAAAAATGCACCAATAACGCACCGAAAAAACGCATGCGGTTTTTTCCGCAGGTTGGTATCTACGTTTTTTTTTACCATTTATCTATGACAAAAATACGCAGGTACCTGCAGAAAAGAAGTGACATGCATATTCTTTTTCTTTTTTTTTTTTGTTTTTTTTGCCCATACATTTTGCTGGGGAATGTCTGCAGAAAGGTTACAGCCATTTTCTCAAGAAATTTCTGCAGCAAAAGCACAAAAAACGTGGGTAAAAACGAAGTGTGCGCAAAGGGCCTTAAAGCCATTTTCTATTCTTTATAGCAGCTAGATATATGCGATGTATGGGCAGAGGCACAGCAGCCTCATACTTTTGCTTTGTGTAAGCAGCCACTAAACCATGCACTTCCATCGCTTCCATCCGGTTACTACCATAGAAGATTTTAGCTCATTGGTGGGGATGTTGGACCACCACCGTTATCATAATTGATGAGCTATGTAAGAGATCATAATTTAACTCTCGGACAACCCATCCTCGAGCACTGTTTCCGCCAAGTAAAAGTTAAGCACGGGTTTATTTTTCTTATTGTTCCATGAGGAATAGAGGAGCATTTGGCAGTGTTACAACAAGCTGATTGTGCCACCGGGGTGATATGTGAAGCCTGTTTCGGTGGTAGATGACTTCTAGGTGTTCTGTGATACATAACAGGTCCAATGCTCCTTTTTTCTGTGATGGCACAATTGTTTTATACGTTAGCGACCATAAAACCAGACATTAGTGATTAAATTAAATAAATATAGTTGTCCTCCATGTTTGACTGTTTCAGAATGATGCAGCAGGTTAAAGCCGGCCATAGGCATTCGATGACTGTTGGCTGAATGATGCTTCCGACCAGTGGTTCAGTTGACCGCTGACTCTCCCATACACAGGAGCGCTCATTTGCCCGAATGCTGCTATGTTCCCTCTGAGAGCATTCGGACAATGGGAGAACAATGCGATTGGCAGAGCAAAATCGGACCTGTGTGATCTCTCTCGACCATCAGTCCGTCTGTAGCCACATACACATGTTAGCACAATGCTGACTGTTATAAACAATTAACAGTACTACTTATTTTGAATAAAATGACACAAAAGACACACCACAATTTTGGATAAATAGGCTGCAATATTTATTAAAAGGTTACCCAATTAAACAAATATTAAAACCATAAATAAAATAATAATTTAATCCTAAAATTCAGTTTAAAATTAAGACCATGTCCACCGTGCATTAAGAGCAACTATGCCCAACTTAACAAACATCGCGCCAGACTTAATAACAATAAACAATGGGAAGGGGGGGGCTTCTACTTTCTTCAACTGTACGAAACAGGGCCTTTCATCTGCAGGTTCCTCCCGCCATAACGCTTATCATCCAATCAGATTAAATTGTGTCTTACCGCTCAAATAGAAGAATCATCGTCACCCCCCTAAACAGCCCAGCAACAGTAAGTACCAACTATAATAGGGGTACCAAAGGAATTAAACATTAAAAGGAGGATTAAAAAAAAAAAAAAAAACGGAGGGGGGGGGGGGAAGGGGGAAGAATTAAGGGGATAATTCATTGATTTATCAATTATAATATTAATCATTAATATAACAAATTCAAACACTTATTTCAGTTGGAATATGTCCAGCACGTGCGACCATGTGTTCCCCTCTGTGCACGGGTTACATCCAGCTGCTTTTTTTTTATTTGTCTGCAGTACAAGTTTAAATAAAGTTAGTTTTATTTACCAAAAATGCAGCTGCGTTTTTTTCATTGCTTTCAACGGTAAAGAAAAAGCAGCAAAACCGCTAAAAGAAATTGACATGCTTCTTCTTTCAAAAACTCAGCTGTTTTTTCCATTTCAGTCAGGAAAAAAGCAGATGTATGTGAGATTTCTGCACTCATAGATTTTGCTGGTACTCCAAGGGTACGTGCCCACGATCGGGACTCGCTGTATCCTGGACTCAGCGTGTCCTCATCTGCGGGGCCGCGAGTCTCCTCCGCAGGAGGCTGCAGATGCTCATACCCACGATTAGCTTTCAGTGCGCTGCGGTCTCTCGCTTGTGTTCTCCCTACGGATGATGCATGCGAATCCGCAGCAAATAATTGACATGCTGCGGTCTGGAAAGCCTCTCCTCAGTTCAGTGTTTGCTGTGGAAAAAACAAGCACTGTGGGCACGGGATTTCTAGAAATCCATCCACTGCTTGTACTGTACAATGCAGCGTTTTTGACGCAGCTGAAGAATGCTACATCCAAAACACTGCAAAGACTGATCGTGCACATGTACACCAAGACTGTGTGTGCGCACATGTTGCTTTTTTTTTTGCTGTGTTTTTTGATTTGTCCGCAAACTGCCAGCAAATCCTGATGCCAGCCAAGTCCATGAGAATCCTGAATTGTAGTACTCGTTCAGGATTTTCTACTTGCAGATTTGGTGCAGAAAATAAGCTGCAACATTTTCAATTCTTTTTGCATTTTTTGGCTGTATTTTTCACCAATTGACTTTAATGAAGTCAGTGAAGTCAGTCAAAATTCCATGAAAAAATGCATCAAAAAAGACCACAAACTGCCGAGTTTTTTTTTTTTTTTTTTCTGCCAAGAAATGCAGAAATGGTGCAGAAATTCGCAATGTGGGCACAGAGCCTTAAAAGCAGCTTTCTATTAGCTTATATTTGCATAAAACCAATGGCAAAAATGTACTGTGTGAACATAGCCTAATAACCCTGCAGTGACTGAGGAGTGAGAACGCACTGACCCAAGCTCCAGATGTGACCTTCTCTGTGGGACTTTGCTTTTTACCCTGTATAACACGGCCGTGCTTTGATTTGCCAGCGTCCTAAAGGAGAATGACCAAATGCCCTCAGGGAAGTTATGTGATCTACGCCCAGTTGGTTAAAGGGAAAATTTGCATCTTTATTTTCAGAACTTTTAGAGTGTATTCCATAATCCATTGAGCAGCGCAAATTGCACGGTGATGCACAGTTTAATTTAAAAAAGCTAGAGAAAGGTTATCTTTAATAATTCATAATTTCGCCATAAGAGACACTGTCTAAATGAGATTGCTGGGGGTCCCCCACCAGACATCTGTCACCCCCACAAATTATCAGAAATCTGTTCTGGTAGCAGCTAGATATAATCGATATTTAAGGTGGGGCACAGCTGCCGCCTACATTGCCTAGTGGCTGCTGCCAAGTCCTGATATTTATTGCTTATTCAATTAAGCCAATGTCATATTGATGACCTATCTTATTTATAGGCAATCAATTTTTAAAGGGAAACCATAGTTACAAGAAATAAAAAAAAATAACATTTAGTTTAAATTGTGTGTGTGTGTGTGTGTGTGTGTGTGTGTGTGTGTGTGTGTGTGTGTGTGTGTGTGTGTGTGTGTGTGTGTGTGTTTTTTTTTTTTATATTAAAAGTAGGGATAAGAAGCTAAGTTGTATTTATTTGAGTTAAAATGATCAGATCACCAGAAGTTACAAGCACGGGTTTATTTTTACATTATATCTATGCTTACTAAACTTTTTTTTAAATTTAATTATTATATATATATAATATCTAAATTTATAATATATATATATATATATATATATATATATATATATATATATATATATATATATATATATATATATATATATATATATATATATATATATATATATATATATATATATAATTATACCGTATTTTTCAGACTATAAGACGTACCCTGGTTTTAGAGCAGGAAGATGGGAAAATAAAGTTTTAAGCAAAAAATAGTCATGACACACTGTTATGGGGCGAGGATCTGCTGCTGACACTGTTATGGGGGTAATGTCCCCAAATTCTCTACTAAGATACCCCATCCTGGTAATGATCCTCATGTCTTGTATATACCCCCATCCTGCTCATAATATACCCCCGTCCTGCTATACAACCCATGCTGGTTTACGGCCCGCATCCTGTGGCACATAAAAAAAATAAATGTTCATACTCCCCTTACCTCACCTCACTCCCTGCAGCATCGCTCCTCCTCCCGTCTGGGTCAGCGGCAGCGCCGCTGAGTGGAGCCGTCCCCATTGCCCCTGCAGTACCGCGATCTCCTCCTGGCTGCCGGCGGCCGCTGAGTGGAGCCGTCCCCGTTCCCCTGCAGTACCGCGATCTCCTCCTGGCTGCCGGCGGCCGCTGAGTGGAGCCGTCCCCATTCCCCTGCAGTACCGCGATCTCCTCCTGGCTGCCGGTGGCTGCGTGTGGACATGTGCGCACAACGATGACGTCTTTGCTGTGGGCACCGCTAATCTCCACTCAGCGGCCGCCGGCACAGACAGGAGATGATCGCGGTACTGCAGGGGAACGGTGACTGGTGAGTGTACTGATTCACTGCACCCCGCGCGGATGATGATGCACGGGGGGCGGTGAATACAGCCGCACATGATCACTCCAGGCTGTAGTTGCCAGGGGTGATCATGTGGGCCGGCTGTTTATCCCTCGCCCATCATCCCGCCCACCTGTCAGCGCTGAGAGATGATGGGCGGGAGGATGGGCGGGCATATTAAATGAACGGGTCCACGTGGTCACGGCAGGCGCTGCTGCAGCCTGCTCGTGCCCCCGATGACCCGCTCCACCGCAGAACCCTCTTTCCCTTAAGCCCAACATTCAGATCATAAGACGCACCCCCCACTTTCCCCCAACATTTGGGGGGAAAAAAGTGCATCTTATGGTCTGAAAAATACGGTAATTTAATTATTGTCAGTCTTCGCAAAATGATGAATATTTGTAATATTAACCTTTTTTCTTCCTTTTTCCCAAGCATCTTTGCTGAATCCGCTGCCTTGCTCATGCAGTTAGAGTAGATGGTCTGAACTGCAGGTTCAAATATCCGTACCCCAGTGTGATCCTCTTGTCCTCTCCCTCATGCTCAGACGAAGAGGGTGTACATAAATATTCTCTAAGCACGGGGACAGGATATGCTAAACCTGCAGTTAAAATAAGCTGCTCTTAAAGTGGGATGGATTAGTACCTAACATGTCTTTTCTAAATAATTATTTTTATACCCTATCTACTTATAAAATATCCTACACTTCTCCCTGTTTGATGTCCGTTACTATGGTTTCTTGCATCACCGCCCTCTGAATATGCCCTAATTACATGATTCTGATGCTAGGTCATGTGAAAAGGCTTGTTAAAGAGCCACTTTTGACTTTTAGCATTGCTACTTCCCATAGGTAGCACTAGAGGTTCTCTTTCCTCCCTGGAGAGACAATTTGAATATTTCCCAGAGGAGCATTGCAGCTATAAGACTCCTCACCACTGACAGCCAGATTGGTTTGTCAGTCTCCGCAAGGAATAAAGTACCCCCCCTAGGCCCCACTTTAGCTTTTCATAAATCCAGATCAGACCTCATACTTTGCACTGACGAGGGACAATCATCCTGAAACGGTGTCTGCAAATTGAGGATCTGATCTGGCATAAATCCTAGGTCATGTGAAAAGGCTAGTTAATGAGGCACTTTTGACTTTTAGGATTGCTACCTAAAATAGATGGCACTACAGTTCGTCTCCTTCCTCCCTGGAGAGACCATTTGAATGATGCTGATAGAAACTGTGGGAGGGGTGAGTGCAGCACTGGCACTCTGCTTCTGTCCCTGCTGCCGCAACTTCTAACTGAGAAACAAGACTTTGTCAAAGTAGGCGCTGGTGTCACTCACTGTTTGTGTAAGCCCCTTGTGACATCTTGTTTGAAGCTGAGTACTGGGGCTGCACTCACCTCTCCCACATCATCTATCACTGCTATGGATGTGAGGGCAGCCCCAGCCTCCTGTGACGTCTTGTTGTATAATAAGTGGTTAGTGTGCAAAAACAAAATACATTGAGTGGACAGTTGAGGTACCAGAACGCCCCCTTTTTATAGTGCTCTGTCATTAGGTCAAAAGTGTTTTTACTTTATTCCTTTTGCTCCCCTGAGTATTTCAGGCTGCTTTTTATTATTATTATTATTATTATTATTATTAGAGCACCACCCCTTGGTAAGGACAAAAACCACAATAAAAAGATTTTTATCCCTGGAACAGTATGATGGATTATATATATATATATATATATATATATATATATATATATATATATATATATATATATATATATATATATATATATATATATATATATATATATATATATATATATATATATATATATATATATATATATATATATATATATATATATATATATATATATATATAATAATTTAATTTTAAATACTACCAAAAAATGTCTACTTTTGTGCTGGTGACAGCTCCCTTTTAACTACATGAGGAAGATGGTTAAAATGACACTTTTTTTTTAAGTTTTTGTGGAAGAGGGAGCAAACTGATTATTGGGGAAAAAAAACAACTTTTTTTCTCTTTAAATGATTATCCTGAGTCTTTCCGATGTTATAAATACATGAAAACTCTCATTCAAATTGGCTTGCAATTTGCCTAAGAATAAAAAGCTGTTTCCGATGTCGCCTGTGGTGATCTCAAGCCTCTTCCTCTTCTTCTTTTTTTTTTTTTTTTTTTTTTTTTTTTTTTTTTTTTTTTTTTTTAGCTCCCAGGAAAATAATAAAATAATGTCGTCATGTTGTCTTATACACTATATGTTTTGTCTTTAGATTCTGCCTGAGGCGTCTATTACAAGTTATGCTGTCAGTCTGAAGGAGAAGACCACTTTGGTTTCTGCACTTTATGAAGTTATTCAGGAACCTCAGAGTGAGGTAAGTAGCAAATGGGGATATAGCATATTTTTCCTTTAAGGCCACGTGCACACATTGCGTTTTTGAGGATTTTTAGCTCAGTGTTTGTAAACCAAAACCAGGAGTAGGTGATAAATGCAGCATTGGTGTCAGTGTTGCTATAAGGCCTAAGACACACGGCGAGAAAAACTGTGCAAGTGGAGTGCGATAAAACCTCGCTTTCCCCTCGGACCAATTTTAGCCTGTGTGTCAGCACACATGAGCAATTATTTTCTCAGCCCCAATTGGACCGAGAAAACAATTGCAGCATGGTGCGATTGTAATGCGAGACTCTTTCTCTCGTACCCATTCAAGTGTATGGGGCAAGAGAAAAATCGCACTGCACTCGTGGTACACCGGTGTACCACGAGTGCAGTGCGAGAATGGCAATAGCCGGCTACGGAGGAGAGAGGGAGAGAAATCCCTCCCTCCCCTCCGCACCATCGGCCCTCCCCTCCTCAGTGCTGGCCCACCCCTCCGCAGCTGATTTCCCCTTGTACAGTCGGTCCTCAGTTGCAGGGACACATGCATGTCAATTGGCTCTGCTGTACTGCCAGCGTGAGCAGAGTGTCATGCGAGGGGATCACAGTAATTCCCGTATGGCCCCAGCCTTACACGTTTCCTCTGATTGTTCCACTCCTGGTTTTGGCTACAAATACTGATGAAAATAACTCCCCAAATACTCAACGTGTGCATGTGCCCTAAAATGTTCATCTCTTATCAAGAAATACAATTATGGCAGAATTAAATATGGTACTCCCCATCATGTGTCCAATTTATGTGCACACATTAAATGGATAGTCCTAATCCTGAAGACATTTTCTTCTAAATCCCTATTTATTCACTGATGTAATCTACACTAATTTCTCATATACTTTACATTCAAAATTTTCCTTCCATTCCCTATCCCTTTTCCCAGAGACCGGCGCTGCCCCCGCAAGTACCGTCATCTGCGAGGGAGGTGTCTGTCTCTGCATGACGGGGATTCTGTCAATGCCCACTGACAGTGCACTTTGCTGACAGTGCACTGCTGATCTGAGTCGGCAACACTGAGCGTGTGACCACACCAGCCCCTGAAACAAGCGTCGGGGAGGGGGCAGGGGCCGTGGCAGGGACTGCAGCTTCTGCCCCCTGATGACGCTTTGGTTGAGTATCCCAGCATTCATATTCTCAAACAAAGCATCATCAAAGAGGAGTAGGGAAAAAAAATACAACAGCAGTTAGGGAAGGGTAGAATATATGAATATGTATATGATGTATATGAAATATTTTGTAGAAACTCTCTAATATTAAAACCTCACCATGTTTCAACAGACATCAGTCTGCCCTTATTCAGATTGATGTCTGTTGACACATGGTGAGGTTTTAATTTGAGAGTGTGTAGGTACTGTCCCGATTTGGGTACACCTTGTTGCGGTGGGGTGACTTTCCGTTTTTTTTTATTATTTTTTTTTTTTTTTAATAAAAAGTGTTTAAGTATCCTATGTTAATTTATATGTATTATGCTTTTATTTAGTTACAGCAGAGCATACAGTATGTTTATATTATTTTCATGTTTGGTTTTTTTATGGCTAATGTGATCATAAACTTATAAGTTGCATGTACATTAACTCATACTCCGGCTCACTTTGCTAATTTTTTTTACTAAAAAAAAATGTGTGTGTAAGGCTAAGTTCACACTTCCGTTGTTTTGCATCAGTCACAATCCGTAGCCTTGAGGAATTACGGTATCCTGCAAAATATTTTGCAGGAATCCTGTTTTTCCCCATAGGCTTCTATTAGTGACGGATTGTGACTGATGATGCTGCGTTGCATCCACTGCGTCGCGGTCAGTCGTTTTTTAACTGACCGCCGGGCAGGAGCAACGCAGCATGTAACGTTTTTTGAGCAGCGCGATCTGTAGGATTTCGCTGCGCATGCGCTCTCTGGCTCCCCGCCCCCGTAACAAGGATAAACATCGGGTAATCAAGCAATGCGCTTTGGTTAGTTACCCGATATTTACAGTGGTTACGGGTGCAGGGAGCCAGCGCTGGTAAGCTGGTTTCCAAGATAAATATCGGGTAACCAAGCAAAAAGTGCTTTGCTTTTAGTTACCCGATATTTACCCTGGATACAGTGTGCAAGGAGGCCGACACTTCACCACTCGGCTCCGCCCCCTCCCGCACTCCGCATGTGTACACACACTCACACACTCACTTGTCCCCAGCCCTGCAGTACCCGCGGCACTGACGTCCTCGGCTCCGCCCCCTCCCGCACTCCGCATGTACACACGCATGTAGACACACACACACATACATATATACACACACACTCCCCTGTCCCCAGCCATGCAGACCGCGGCACTAACGTCCTCAGCTCCGCCCCCCGCACACAACGAAGTCCGACAAAGAAATTCTTTTCTTTGTCACCGTTGTCATCCGTTGTACAACGCATCAGTCACATGCGTCAAGCAACGCATGTGACTGATGCAAAACAATGGAAGTGTGAACCTAGCCTAAGACTTCAGAAATCTTAGTCACTTTGATGGGACTAGAAAATTTTTCATGTTTCTTGACAAACCTGCACAAAAAAAATTGCAACAAAAAGGCAATGTGTGCACAGACCCCATTGTGAAAATTGTAGGGACAGTTCTTGCTTCAGGCTGTGCTACACTGCTTCATCATTCACTAATCCTGGCCACTTCTGGTCGCCACATAAGTGGGTATTCCCATTTCTTCCATGAGATGGGAATAACCCTTTAATTGATAACATCTAAGCATTTAATTAGCTGGCTTCAGACTCGCACAAACTAATGAGCCATTACTAAAGATCAAATGTGTTCCTTGACTCTTCCAGAAATGACGGTTTGGTTACATGTTATGATCGATCTAGTGGTCATTAGACGAATAAAGAATGCCTCATGGGGTGCGATCATCAAATATTAATTAGCTCTTCCATTATATAACTGTCACCTTACAAATTGTATGGTGATGTGGAGCTAACCTTTCATCACTTCATGGCTGCTATAACAGAGTGATATTGGGTGTGGAGCTTTATAAATTCTAACAAGGTCCTGTCTAAAATGACGTTAAAGGGGTCTTTGTCTGGTTTAGAAAACCCATTTTCCAATAACCCATTATGGAATCCTGGGTGGATAAAGTGGGTTTTACATTCAGGTCTCTGTTTAGAGGACTTTGTCACTTCTGTTCACTACATGGACTGCTCCATGGAATTGGGGAATACATGTATTTCTCACCAGAGATGGGACTTTAGTAGAACTGCACTTTTGCGGCCTGGTAGAGGTCCTAACAGTAGGACACTCAGGTTAGCTTATTGCCAGGATCCTCTACACACAAAATGCGTTTTAAAAGGGTAAAACCTTTTTAATGTCAAATTTAAGTTACATTTATTTTAACAATTTGTAGGAAATATGTCCGCAATTAGCGCTTCACAGGGAATAAACTCCCTGGAGTACTTTGGAGTACTTGGTGAAGGGGACACATGACTGTATGATGGAGGGGAGGGAGGAGAGAATCTCAAGTCCTGGAGGTTTTTTTTTTTTATTACAGTATATGTAAACAGGGTAAGTGTCATGATTCTGGTTAGCAGTGCTCTGTTATCCTGCAGAGCCTATGCTGGGGCTCATATTTTCCTCTGGTTTCCAGTCTAGTCCTATGTGGTGTGAGAGGGGCCTGTTCGCTGGAACCTTGTTCCGGGTGATTGCTCTGCTTTATCTGGGAGTTGTTTCACCCGGAACGCCGCCAGTGATGGATCCTGTTCAGCAGTGTGCATCTCTGGTTCCTGTAAGTGACTGACCTGACTTTGGCCCGCTACCTACTTCCTCATTCCTCATCCTGTTTCCTCCCCTACTCTGACCTGACTCCCTATCTTCGTGACCTCATTCCATGTCTCCCTGATGTTGAGCTAGTTTCCTGACCCCAGCTCCTCTCGCTACCGTGTACCAGTCTTGTCCTCTTGGCTTCCTGACCTCTGCTCGTCCCCTGGCTCCGGCTCCACTTGCTTCCTGGTTTTGGACGTGACTTTCTGGTTTACAGACCCTCGGCAACGGATGGGATGCATATAGTGGCGCAACGGATCGTACAACACAAAGGAATCTGCTTTTTTTTTTTTTTTTTTATACAGTTTTACCAGCGGCAGACTATTGTGAACGATCAGCTGATCGCTCACAGCAGCCGGCCGCCGGGGTGATCAGCTGATTGTTTGGCCGCCGAGAAGGTGTGCGGGGGGTGGAGTGCGGGGCCATGGTGCTGAGGACGTCAGTGCCGCGGTGACTGTATGGCTGGGGATAGGTGTGTGTGTGTGTGTGTGTGTGTGTGTGTGTGTGTGTGTGTGTGTGCATGCGGAGTGGGAGCCAGAGAGAGCATGCACAGCGAAATCCTAAGGATTCCGCTGCTCAAAAACGTTACATGCTGCTGCGATGTGTACTCCAGCTATGTATGCAGGGAGCCGGCACTGGCAGCGTGAGAGTGGCGGACACTAGTAACTAAGATAAATATCTGCTAACCAAGGAAAGGGCTTCTTGGTTACCCGATGTTTACCGTGGTTACAGCTTACCGCAGGCTGCCAGAAGCAGTCTCCTGCTCCCTGTTCTCTTCAGTTCGTCACTCTCTCGCTGTCACACACAGCGATGTGTGCTTCACAGCGGGAGAGCAACGTCCAAAAAATGAAGCAGGACATTCAGCAACGACCGGCGACCTCACAGCAGGGGCCAGGTCATTGCTGGATGTCACACACAGCGACGGAACGTCGCTGTTACATCACAGAAAATGGTGACTTAGCAGCGACGTCGTTGTCGTCGCTATGTGTGACACCACCTTTAGAGCTTTCAGACCTTGGAATTACCTACCATAATAGTAGATAGTAAAACTGCATTTAAAAAAGGGACAAATAATTTTCTCCTAACAAATGGCATTGAGGGTTATAAAGAATCTAGTGACAGAGGATGGTGGTGGAAAAGATTAAACTTAATGGACCCATGTCTTTTTTTTCCAACATAGCTGTATTCATATGTGCTGTGTACTATATACATTGGCTGGTTAATGGACTTTGTGTACTGGTACTGTGCATGTGTGAGTAATCCAGCGCTGATGCAGAATATATCAGATTCTTTTCCCCGTTGCTACAGGCCTACCTACAAACTGCTGCTTATAATGGGAGCGACCCCTCCAGTGCATCTTGCCAGCAGATGATTTACCTAATTCACTGCTTCATGTGAAATTGTAGAAGTTTTACTGCTGTGATTTGAGGCACAGCAGGAAAGGCCGGCTTTCATGATTCATAAAATGTTTATTTTCTTGAAAGAAGTGTAGGTGGTGAGGTACTTTAAATCTCTGCAGCAGCTTAGCAACCCACCCAGTCAGCGCCGAGTCACAATTGTTGATGTTGAAAATCCTGCCTTTCCAGTGATACATTAGATGTTAGCACATTGTCAAACAGAATGGCCACAATACTCTTGTATAATGTCTTAATTATGCCCCTTCTCCCGGTCTTCTCTACAGCACTTATTGCTTGGAGAAAACTTTCCTTTTAGGCTGCTTTCACACCTCCGGTTTTTCCTGTGCGGCACAATCCGGCACTTTGCATGAAAAACGCAACCGTTTTTTTTTTTGCTGCCGGTTGCGTTTTTCCTGCATAGACTTTAAATAGTGCCGCATGGGCTTGCGTTCCGTGTAGATTTAGCCGATGCGGTGGGCGGATGGAACGTTCCCTGGCACGTTTTTTTGTGCGGCAACAAAAAACACATCGCACCGCATCCGGCTGATGCGGCGCATTTTTCAATGCATGCCTATGGACGCCGGATGCGGCGCGATGCGGCAAAAACTGCATCCGGCTGCCGCATGCATTTTTTGCCACTGCGCATGCTCAGTAGCATGCCGCAAGCGGCAAAAACCGGACGGGCCGCATTTAAAAAAACTTATGCAAAGGATGCGGCCTTAGTATCACAAATGTGCAAATTTGTTTATAATCTTTTATGCAGAACCGCAGCCTTTGTATCGGGTGAAATGTTTCCAATCTACACACACACACACACACACACACACACACACACACACACACACACACACACACACACATTAATTTATACTTTATACTCCCAATTCTTTCCCAAAGACGGTTGTTGGAGCCGCTCACCTTGCCGCTGTTTTTAGGGAACACCTAACCCTGTGGATTAAGGAACCATTGGCTTATCATCCAACCATCCGGCGGCCGGATGTGTTTTTTGCCGCAGGTCGCCGCGTCCATAGGCTTGCATTGTAAATCGTGCCGGATACGGCGCAATGCGGTTTTTTTGCCGCACAAAAAAACATGCCAGGCAGCGTTCCATCCGGCCGCCGCATGGGCCAAGTATGAGCAAAAAAAAACGGTTGCGTTTTTCAGCAAAGCGCCGTATTGTGTCGCTCAGCAAAAACCGGATGTGTGAAAGCAGCCTAATGATCTTCCTCATTATATAGCAGTTATACCTTTTTTAAAAAGAGGTTCATCAGACCATGAATGATCAGTCTGGACTACAAGAATATTAGTGATTTTAAGCGTTTGCTCCAAGTGAAAAGGTTTTGGTATCTTGTTAGCCAGTTGAAAAATTATTGAATATTCTCAGTGAGAGGAACAAAGCGTTTGCTCGTAATGCGATTCTCCAGTTTGCTAATGTGGCTATGAATTTAGTGGTTCCTCGTTCAGGAGTAAAATTACCAATGTACCAAATCACTTTTGAAGACCAGTTTTAAAACTGACCTTTCATTGAATTTTTTTTTTTTTTTATGTAAATTGAGCTCCTCATCCAATTGGTGCTGATCCACTGACTTTGGGACATATTTTTTTTCTTTTTAGTCTGTGCCCCACCTTTCTAAACTTATGCCCCCTGAAAATGATTTGGTGTGTTCCACAGAATGTCTGCGTGCTTTTGCTTTTTCTCCTCTAAAACTAGCCAATCAAAACACGGCCGCACCCCCGAGTAAGTTCTGTTGTCTAAGACTATTTGGACAATGGGAAACTTTGCATTATGAACACAGGGGCTCAGAAGAAAAAGAAAAACTGTTCCAGAAAAGCATCAATTGTAGGAGGTACACAGTGTATAGAAATATAATCCAGGAAAAGTTCTTTAAAGGGAACCTGTCACCATTTTTTTTGACTATTAAACCAAAAGAATCACCTTCTGCAGCTCCTGGGCTGCATTTTATGAAAGTGCACCTTGTTGCTGACCCCCCCCTTGAAGACCCCAAAAAGAACTTTATAAAATCCCTCTGTGTTGTATGTTTTCGAGCTGTGTTGGCCAGATGGGCGGGCTCTATTTCGGCTCCTGTCCCTCCATGTCGCCTTATTCGCTGTCCTCCTGTCATGGTTGACAAAGATGGTGCCGCCGTCATCATCTACGCTGCTGTGCAAGTCTTGCGCATGCTCAGTTCTCTCTGCCCCTATCGCGGGCCGAGCATAAAAACAGTCGCGCGCTGGTGATGTATCTGCCCAGACGCGATATCATGGTCAGGTATGAAGATGACGCTGCTGTCAGCGCCGGCCATGATCTCACGCCTGTGCAGATACATCACCGGCGCGCGCGAGGTAAACTGTTTTTATGCTCGGCCCGCGATAGGGGCATAGAAACTGCGCCTGCGCGAGACTTGGACAGCAGCATGGGATGATGACGGCGGCGCCATCCTTGTCATTCATGACAGGAGGAAGGCGAACAAGGCGACAAGGAGGGACAGGAGCCGAAAGAGAGCCCGTCCATCTGGCCAACACAGCTCATTAGCATACAACAAGGTGGGATTTTATAATGAGCTGTGTTGGCCAGATGGACGGGCTCTCTTTCGGCTCCTGTCCCTCCTTGTCGCCTTGTTCGCCTTCCTCCTGTCATGAATGACAAGGATGGCGCCGCCGTCATCATCCCATGCTGCTGTCCAAGTCTCGCGCAGGCGCAGTTGCTATGCCCCTATCGCGGGCCGAGCATAAAAACAGTTTACCTCGCGCGCGCCGGTGATGTATCTGCACAGGCGTGAGATCATGGCCGGCGCTGACAGCAGCGTCATCTTCGTACCTGACCATGATATCGAGTCTGGGCAGATACATCACCAGCGCGCGACTGTTTTTATGCTCGGCCCGCGATAGGGGCAGAGAGAACTGAGCATGCGCAAGACTTGCACAGCAGCGTAGATGATGACGGCGGCACCATCTTTGTCAACCATGACAGGAGGACAGCGAATAAGGCGACATGGAGGGACAGGAGCCGAAATAGAGCCCGCCCATCTGGCCAACACAGCTCGAAAACATACAACACAAAGGGATTTTATAAAGTTCTTTTTGGGGTCTTCAAGGGGGGGGGTCAGCAACAAGGTGCACTTTCATAAAATGCAGCCCAGGAGCTGCAGAAGGTGATTCTTTTGGTTTAATAGTCAAAAAAATGGTGACCGGTTCCCTTTAAAGGGTTCTTCCTATCCCAAAAATCCTATCCCAATATGTAGAAGTTGTAATAATAATATTAGCAAATACCATCAATTACAAATGCAGTATAGTTCTTGATTCTCAATGTTGCTTACCTAATGTTCAGGACATTGCAGGATCTTGGGTTTCCATGGTTACAACCACGCATATAATCAGTTAGTTGCTAGTGGTTATATAACCATAGATACCTAAGGTCCTGCAATGCCCTGAACATGAGGAAAGCGACAGTGAATCAGAAGAAGGTGGCACTAGAGTTCGTCTCCTTCCTCCCTAAAGAGACAATTTGCATATACTACATTTCTAATTGGAGGTATTTGCTAATTGAATACTTCTTATTACACCTACTACATATTGGGATAGGATTTTGGAGATGGGATTAAGCATCCTTCTCATGGAGATCCTTTGACAACATCTATTTTATGGCAGCAGCGCTTAAGTCACCAAATAGTTTTTGAAAATTGTTCCAAATTCAGTAAATTTGCAGCACCGTGGTGTTCCTGAGAATATGCCGGCCTAATGAAGTATACTGGAAAACCCCACTAAAAAATAGAAGCAAAACACCTGCCCCCTGCACACACCTCGTGTACAGCAGTATCACATTGCTTTCATCTCCATGACCATACTCGCCCCCCCATATGCTTGTACCTGAACATGCCTGTAATATCTTGTCATATATGTGTTATGTATGTTGTGCTTTTCCGAGCCACAAATGTGACTCCTTCTGAGGTTTCTTTCCTTTTCTCTCTGCAGCTGCTAGAACCTGTCTGCCACCAGCTCTTTGAGTTTTATCGAAGCAAAGAGAAAAACCTGCGGACATTTACGCTTCAGTTCCTTCCAGAACTAATATGGTGTTACTTGTCAGTGTCGACCAGCAGGGACCTACAGAGCAGTGGCTGCATCGAGGCGCTTCTTCTCAGCATCTACAATTTGGTTAGTGTCTGATAATTTACAGATTTTTATTTTTAAGGGCATAAAGGCATTCTCTGGGAGTTAAAAAAAAATAAAAAATAAAAATTCTATTAGTAATGTCTTAAATGCCTTTAATCTGGTAACAACCAAGCGCCATAAATGCATAAACTCTGTGCTACTGTACGTTTACAGCAGAGTTGGCGCTCCTACAATTCTATCTTCTGTTTTGGTGGCTACATAGAGCTCAATGTGCGCGCCATGTATTGTACAGAAGCATCAGCACTACCATATGATCACCGGGTGCTTACCAGTATAGCAGCACTGCTGTGTCCCAGCAGACCCAAGTCAGCTCTAACCATGATATTGGGCACAATTTGAGTCCAGTTTTTCCCTGTAACTGGGCTCATCTGGATGGCCCAGTTACAGTGGAAAATTTGAATCCTAAAGAGTTCCTAAGAGAACCCGTGGGGGTCAATTTGATTCAGTGGCCAAGTCTGCTTCCTGATGAGAACCCCTTTCACCCTGTTCTATCAGAAAGGCAGAAAACTGCACGTCTACCAATGGCACATAGTGATGGGAGCATCTTTTTCAATATAGAGCAGTACATCTGTAACTTTGTGATATTGTCAATGAAATGTAGCTTCCCAGCACCAGCAGCCCCACATAAGGACCCTGCCACCACCATCTCACTGTAGGCACCATGCATTTTTTGATAAGATAAAAACTGAGGCTGGTGAGTAATAAGACTAGGGGCAGAACATTTAAAATAGTAGCAGCACTTGAGCGCTGCAATAAAAACTTTCTATTGTGTTACAAAATTCACATGTACATTAGTCACAATGTACACACTTTGTTCTTTTTACTGAAGCATCTAATGAGCATGTACAAAATCATTGTGGAGAGGGTACCCTGTGATATCGCCTATTGTGATAGGTCGATCCTGCATTATCAATCTTGTATATAAAGCTGTGTGTGGGTGTGTGTATCCGCTACAGGAATCCACACCGTCACATTTACAATCACGAAATTTTGCACAGACACCCCATGTGACTAATGCGGGTGTCACACGATACGATCTATCGTGCGATCACACGAGCGATCGTATCCGCCCCCGTCGTTTGTGCGTCACGGGCAAATTGCTGCCAGTGTTGGACAAAGTCGTTAAACCCCCGTCACACGTACTTGCCTGCTGAGTGATGTCGCTGTGGGCGACGAGCATCCACTTCCTGAAGGGGCTGCAACGTTCGGCGTCACAGCGACGTTACACAGCCGCCGGCCAATAGAAACGGAGGGGCAGAGATGAGCGGGACGTAAACCTCCCGTCCACCTTCTTCCTTCAGCATTGCCGGCGGTGGCAGGTAAGCTGCAGTTCATCGTTCCCGGGGTCTTACACGGAGCGATGTGTGCTACCCCGGGTACGATGAACAACCGTCGCAAAGAAAAATAAACAATTTTTTAAAAATAAATGACGTGTAAACGATACACGATTTGTAACCGATTTGCTATCGTTCTGAGACGCTCGTAGGTGTCACACGAAACGACGTCGCAAACTATGCCGGATGTGCGTCACGAAAATCGTGACCCCCGACAACATATCGCATGATAGATAGTCTCGTGTGACGCCCGCATTAGGGAACGTCTGACTGTGTTGACAGGAAAATTTAACCCTGCGCTTTACAGTTACTCTTCAAAAAACCTTCCTCCATTAAAGTCAATGAAGCAGCGAGCTACAGGTCGTTAATAGGAGCTGTGATTGGTTGCTATAGGAACAAAATAAATTTTTAGTATAAGAAGCTTGTGTGAAATAATAAGATGTCGGTGGGGAGACGTATAGAGAGACAGAAAGGGACAGAGAGAGGCTGACAGGGAAAGAGACAGATGGGGGGGGGGAGAGAAGAGACAGAGGGGGGGGGAAGAGACAGACGGAAACAGTTACTATCCTGGGCAACGCCCCGGGTACTACAGCTAGTTGTGTATAGAAGTGTTATCAGAGGCAGAATTTCAATAACTGTTAATAAGAAAAAACTGCTGTAAACTTTTCTTGAAAGGAAGTCTGAGTCTAAAATAGCCTCAGTGAAAAACAAATTGCCCACATTTAAACCCACCCCCCCAAAAAAAAAACCAAAACACACAATTTAATTTAACCAATAGGTCGATTTCTCACAACACTATCCCTTTAAGGCCTTTTCAGGCTTGGTCATTTAAAGGGTTAATTAGCAAATCACATTTGTTTTGTTGCCTGGGGAAGTGATTATGGAACATTTTAATGCTACAATTGTGATAAAACTACACTGTTTTTACCTCGTCTTTTGAAAACTGAAGCAAAACTGTGCAGCATTATGTAAAAAAACTAAAAAAAAATAAAAAAATTGCACAACATCCTTAAATGTGCACTGTCTTGTTACACTGTTAGAAACCTGCCCTGCTATTTTAATGGGACAGGTACATGTGCAGTAGGACACTTTGCCCCCTCCCTTCATGTGAAGGAAGGATATTTTGATCTAACACTGTAGTTACCAGGGGTACTAAGGTAAAAGGCTATTTAAACTGTTGTCATCTATGTCTAATTATCAAGGTACTTTTACCAAGGATGCTGAGGTAAGAGGAGGCTGCTCATACTGTTGTCCTCCATGTCTCTCTGATCTAATGCTGGAGATTCCAGGAGTACTGAGGAAAGAGGAGGCTGCACAAAGTGCTGTTCTCCATTTCTTTTTGATCTACTACTAGAAATGGCAATGGTGCCGAGGTAAGGAGAGGCTGCTCACACTGGCGTTTGCTCTGTCTTTCTGATAAGAACTCCTGATACCAAAGTATTTTAAGTATGAAGCTGCTCACACTGCTGCCCCTTTTGTATTTCTAAATGCTAAGTAGATGCTGTGACCTGGAGATAACTTATAGCACAAACTGACAAGCTGTCTCTGGGTCACAGCAGTGGCGCTTCCTCATGCACATGCTGCTGACTGGCATCTGTCATACTAATATATTCTTGGAATATATCCATACAACCTGAAGCAACTTAAATTGCTGCTGATATTATGGCTGATTCTACCAGCTTGTATTCGATCCTGCACCAGATCAAGTTCTGTTACACATAATCTGTTTCTACTTGAATACTTTCCCAGGGAATGTGCCATCATTACTGATGTCACATTTATTACCTGCCTATATCTAAATTTCACTACAATGCATCTGCACTATTGGTTCGCACCTGCACTTTTGTGAAAGCAGGCCTGTGGAGTCGGTATCAAATGGACCGACTCAGACTCCTAAAATATATAATAAATTGCGTACAATAGTGCAATGCAGAATGTGCTGAACATTTTTTAATAGGAATTTGGGAAACTTATGAAATGTCCTATATATGGCTGTTCTAGTCCTGATCTAAGGCTACATTCACACACAGCGTTTTTGCTGCTTTTTTTGAGGATACGTTTTTCAGCTGCAAAAGCAGATCAGCTTTTTTAAAAAACAAAACAAAAACTCATCACCTGAAAGGTTTTTGAGCTCATAGATAATGTTTTCAAATTTATGGCGAACCCTCAGGTAACTCTAAATGAAGGTCAATGGACACAGGTGGCTGAATTGAAGGAATTGCTTAATCAACCATTTACCGGGACTAAAAAATTACAAGCTGAGGATTTAACTCCTGGCATTTTCATGAGGGAGTGGAAGAACTTGCTATTTTGCCTGTCCCAAAGAGGAGGTTTAATCGCAGATGGTATTTCTGCTTCAATGAAACTGAGAGAGACACAGCTATTGGAAAATAAAATTCTTCTGGCAGCTGTTTATGTGGACCCAAGTCATCGTATACTGCTTGATAATCAACAGCTTACTAAAGGAAAAGAAGCTCTGACTGAGGTAGCAGTTAGGATGGGTGGCCTACAGGACTGCCAGGCGGAAGAGGACTTGGGGCCTGACAGTGCTACTGCTGCCATATCTTCACCTCATCAGATGAGGAGTTTAACTTTGACAAGTATTTGGATGACATGGAGCAGGCAAAGCGTTACCGCAAGGAAAAATATTTTACTCTATCTTCTATAGTAGCAGATTGACCATATTTCAGCAAAATATTTTACTTGCTCTCAAAGAAATAAAAAAATTCAACTGTTCATCAAAACTGACTTTGCATGAGGCAATTCCTTTATACCGAGATTTTTAGAGATGTTGCCCATGTGGTTACGGCTTTGCCTCCTACCCAAGTTACTGTAGAGAGGTTGTTCTCTAGCCTTAAAATTATTAGGTCAGATTTGAGGTCATCTACGAAGGAAGATCTGATGGAAGCAATTCTATTTCTTACAACAAATTCATAGACTGCACAAATGTTATTTAGTATATTTTTGTTGAAAACTGTTCTTTGCCACTTACATGGTTTATTACACATTTTTACATTATATATATATATATATATATATATATATATTATTCTCTCATCTCTGTTACATATTGTATTACATATTTACAATTTATTACAGTTTTTTTTGTGTTCTAAAGTTGTATTCCAATAAATATATTTTATGTTCTATCTAAATATCTTGATTATTGTATCACAAAAAGGATTAAATGTCTGATGTTCACATTGTACTACAATACACGTTTCACTTAAATATAAGCAATATATGTGGGAGTCGTGGAGTTTGAGCCGGTGCAAGGGAAATTGAGGAGTCTGAGTTGCAGGTTTGGCTTACCGACTCCACAGCCCTGTGTGAAACGGGGCTACAGGCGGATGATAATTGTGATAGCTAAACATTTATTTTAAGTTATCGAATGCACTCATGATCCAGTCTCTCACATGATTGGTGTCTGTGTAAAATGCATATAGATATGTGGTGGCCTTTCCAAAGACAGGGGGACCATGTTTATTTTGGATATTATCAATCTCCCAAAGTGGACAGTTGCTACAGAAAGTGTTTCTCTAAGCCTATGTTTTTTTTAAGCAAAAACTGAGCAGACACTGTAAATCCTCCTGCAAAACTTTGTGTTTCTGCTCAGTTTCTGTTCCAAAAACTGTCTGCACATAGCCTAACTCAAGATGTCCTCATTTGGTAATAGGTTTTCTAAACTTAGTAAATAGACAATAATGTACATTTTAATATATTATTTATTTATTTTTATTTTTTTGATGGTCTGGATTTTCTTGTAGTTTTTCTTTTTTTGGTTTTTTTCCCCCAGCGCTGGAGTGGTGCCTTATATCTAATCCCCCTGCCCCTGGTATTATACTCACCGTTTGTTCCCTCAGTGCCATCTTACAACTGTAATTTCTGACTGGCCGGAAATGTAAAGTTGCGCTAGAAGAATCCAGTGCATCTCTATGAGAGCCAGGATGATGCTCTCATAGACATGTATTGAGTTGTGACCTCCGGTGGGCTCGAGCACACACTGGGGCTTCCGGCAGGTCACAAAATGTCAGAGCCCAACAGGAGTGGCCGTGATAACAGAAGACAACTGCAGCAGGTGAGTATAAGACCTGGGGCCAGGGGGCTTAGATTGAAACCACCACTCGAGCGGTGCAATGAGAGAAACCACTGGAGTGGTGCTTTGGTTACAGAAACAGAAAATCGATAATTCAGGTGCTGCTTTTGAGATACATCCAGAACTTTAGCCATGTGTGATTGTTCTTCTTTGGTAATTTAGAGTAATTCTGCTCACATTTTAATGATGGATGCTGTGAAGGAAACAGAGAAGGATGATACCTTTGTGTAGTACGATTTAGAAAAGTGAAAAAAAAAAGTTGTCTGATCCGTCAAAGTTCCCTCTTGTAGTATGATTGTGGGCATAAAACCCCACCATGGGGTAAATGGAGTGACTGCTATGCTCAATGTCTTCAGTCCAGACCTCTGCAGAGAAGATTGACAGCAGAAAAGAGTGTAAAAGAAAAAGGTCACCTCTTTTGTGTTGCAATTACAAAAGTACAATGTCAAAGAAGTTCCTTTTATTGGTAAAGCCTCACAACGGTAACTTATTTTGAGTAGAATGAATGAAAAACGGAACGATTTGGAACATACTTCTGAGAAATGCCTTCTCTAGAATTGACAGCACCATGAAAGACGTCAGAAGAATTTTTAGTTTATTTATTCTCTCTCCTTTTTAACATATTTTTGATGAGAAGCAGATTGCCTCTGACGATGAGATCCTTTATAAAAAAAAAATCTATATATATAATTGCCTTATTCTGTCTCTCTGTCTGTCTCTGTCTGTCTGTCTGTCTGTCTGTCTGTCTGTCTGTCATGCTCCGAAATTGTGTCCTTACGGTGACACAAAGCTGATTGGCCGCTGGGCTCGCCATGGCCCCGCCCCCCCACACGGATTGGCCGCTAGCCCAGGCTGCGCCCCCACATGGATTGGCCAGCCGCTCGCCCAGGCTCCGCCCCCCCCCACAGATTGGCCTCTCGCCCCGGCACCCTGCAGGCATTGGCAATTCGGCCACGCCACGCCCCGCCCCCCTCACGCAATGCACGCTAGATCTGGCCCCGCCCCCTCCCTCCCCCGCGCATTTCCCGAACTCACGGCTGTCACGGAGGTGAGTACGGTACTCCCTCCCCCCCCCCCCCCGGCCCCCGCTCGCACGGGAGTGGTGTGGATACGTTGGTAACCATGCTCGCATGGTTACAAGCGCATCAAGGTCCTGCTGCCTGCTGCGGCGGAAGATCCACACGCACACACACAAACATACACACACATCAGATCACACTCACTCTCACACACACCTCACACACACCTCACACACACCTCACATCGCATCCACATACTCACAACATCCTGGGATATCGCTTGCTTCTCGGCCTCGATACTGTGCTGTTGTGACCTTCCAGGACCTGACGGAGGATAACATGGCCAGAGGCATGTGATATCTCCTGATGTTGTGAGTATGAGCGCCTAAGTGCGATATCGTCAGTGTCTGTGTGTGTGAGTGGATGCGATCGGGTGTGTGTGAGTGGATGCGATCGGGTGTGTGTGAGTGGATGCGATCGGGTGTGTGTGAGTGGATGCGATCGGGTGTGTGCGAGTGGATGCGATCGGGTGTGTGCGAGTGGATGCGATCGGGTGTGTGCGAGTGGATGCGATCGGGTGTGTGCGAGTGGATGCGATCGGTTGTGTGAGTGTCGGCAGAGGAGCACGGCGTGTTGGAGGAGGCTGGGAGCAGAGAGGCTGATCATGGGGAAGGCTGATGCTGGGGGAGGCTGGGACGAGGGAGGCTGATGCTGGTGGAGGCTGATGCTGGGGGAGGCTGGAAGGAGAGAGGCTAATGCTGGTGGAGGCTGATGCTTTGGGAGGCTGATGCTGGGGGAGACTGGGAGGGGAAGGCTGATGCTGAGGGAGGCTGGGAGGAAGGAGGCTGGGAGGAGAGAGGCTGATCCTGGGGAAGGCTGGGAACGGGAGGCTGATGCTGAGGGAGGCTGGAAGGAGAGAGGCTGATGCTGGGAGGAGGCTGGAAGGAGAGAGGCTGATGCTGGTGGAGGCTGATGCTTGGGGAGGCTGATGCTGGGGGAGACTGGGAGCGGAAGGCTGATGCTGAGGGAGGCTGGGAGGGGGAGGCTGGGAGGAAGGAGGCTGGGAGGAGAGAGGCTGATCCTAGGGAAGGCTGGGAAGAGGAGGCTGATGCTGAGGGAGGCTGGAAGGAGAGAGGCTGATGCTGGGGGAGGCTGGAAGGAGAGAGGCTGAGGCTGGGAGGAGAGAGGCTGATGCTGGGGAAGGCTGATGCTGAGGGAGGCTGGGAGGGGAAAGCTGATGCTGGGGAAGGCTGGGAGGAGAGAGGCTGATCCTGGGGAAGGCTGGGAGAGGGAGGCTGATGCTGGAGGAGGCTGGAAGGAGAGAGGCTGATGCTGGCGGAGGCTGATGCTGGGGGAGGCTGGAAGGAGAGAGGCTGATGCTGGTGGAGGCTGATGCTTGGGGAGGCTGGGAGAGGGAGGCTGATGCTGAGGGAGGCTGGGAGGAGGGAGGCTGGGAGAGGTAGGCTGAGAGAAGAGAGGCTGATGCGCACACACACACACACACACACACACGCGCGCACTGCACAACACACCACACACACCACACACACCACACACACACACACACACACACACTGGGAACCACAAACAACTGCCCTACAGACACCCACACACACAGACAACGCTGGACACACACACAACACCCAACACACAAACACCGCGGCACACACAAATATACGCACATACCGCACAACACACACATTGCACAAAACATACCTCCCCCCAAAACACACCACACACACACAAACCGCGCAACACACACACAACGCTACACACACACAGCGCTCCACAAACAACGCAACACACATACAACACCGCTCTCCCCCCACGTCACACCCAGACAACACCCAGAACATGTACAGCGCCTACACAAACACTTGGTAACTACACACAACAACATCTCATATATATATATATATATATATATATATATATATATATATATATATATATATATATATATATATATATATATATATATATATATATAATGTGTATATGTATATATATATGTATATATATATATTATAACAAAAATCATACATGAACTACACAATACGTAAATTCTAGAATACCCGATGCGTAGAATCGGGCCACCTTCTAGTATTTCAATATTCGTAATCGTTTATGGTAACAAAAGGAAAAACTCCGTGCGACAACTTAATTTCTTTCATTCTACTGTGAAGAGTTAATGCTTCAGTAAAATGAGGAGTGGAGAAGGGCCGGCAGTAAACTGCTTTACTTGATATGTCTTTTATGTAAGTAAATGTGACAATACTCATGTCCTTCCTTAGAGGACATTTATTCCACTTCTGCTGCCTAAGGGAGATGTTCCTACGTTTCACTGGAGATGTGATGGCTACCACAGAGAGCAGTTTAGAGATGCAAATCCTGCTGGGCATAGTATGAGGCGTCATTCAGAGAAGGTGCCTACGGACTTAATTTACTCTCTGTTCAGGAAGCTCGCGCACCAATATGCCATGTGTAACCTTCTCTTATCAGAACTAATTTAACAGTCTCCCTGTTAAGCCTGTACATAGTTTCTCTCTACTCCGGCATTTCTATCATTTTTGTGTATGTCCCACCCCTGCTTAATGTAATCCTTCATTGCATCTCTGCTTCTTGAGACTGATTACACTTAGGCTAGTTTCACACTTGCGTTGAACGGTATCCGTTGCATTGCATTGTGTAACGGATATACACAAAACCTTGTAAATAGAATACATAGCCTGTCAAACTGAACAGATATTGCAACACATAAGAACACCAGAATATTAGGCTAAAAAATTGATTTTTATTAAATACACTTTAAAAGACAAAAAGCGAAAAAATAAATAAATAACACTGCATAAAACCCAGACCTGGTGCCAAACAAATATATGTATGTAGCAAAGTTGATTGCAGATAATTTAATAGAGGGTGGATCTAGATGACAAAAAGGTGAGCCCCAAGGGAGATAACAAAAAACAGGCAAAAAAGGTCAAACATGCAAAAAAAGCTAAAAAGACCTTAATAAAGTGCCAAATGCTGAAAGAAATTGCACTACTTTAAACCAAAAAGGGTTTTGGTATTTATGTTTGGTCACAATAAGAGGGTCCCAACCAGTACATTGTGCAAACAGGTGGGTCCAGATAGGATAAAGTGACCAGTGCAATTAATATATGCAGACAAAAGTATACATAGAAAGGGCAGACTTAGTCAAAAAGAATCCATTACCTCAAAAAGTAGAGCACCAGGACCGGCAACCTCAACATATGTTTCCAAATGGGTCTTCGTCAGGAGGTGTGGCTTGTTAGTGCAACGCAGGTTTATTTATACAAATGAATAACCAATCCAAAAGTCAAAGGGCTATCATATGACCCAATTCATTAAAAACCATCTGGGGCAGACAAAGTGTTGAAAAAGAGCCAATAGCAACAGCTAATAGTGCCTGCGTTTCATTAACAGCGGGGGTGAGCCGCATACGTTATGTAGAAGAGGGAATCCCGTTTGATCCGATCACGTCACTGGCGCATGCGCACTGGACCGCAAACCATAAAACAGGAAGTGCCATGCTTCGGGTAGTGAAGCCTCTGCGTCCCATGTCGCTAAGCGACCGGTGGGCGTGCACCTGTATAGAGCCGGAGCACAGACAATTCTGGGTTTTATGCAGTGTTATTTATTTATTTTTTCGCTTTTTGTCTTTTAAAGTGTATTTAATAAAAATCAATTTTTTAGCCTAATACTCTGGTGTTCTTATGTGTTGCAATTGTGTAACGGATGTAACGGATGTGTTGCATATAGTGGCACAATGGATGCAACGGATGCTGCAAAACAACGCAACTAGTTTTGATTTTTTTTTACAGTTTTACTATTGTGAACGATCAGCTGATCGCTCCCTGCAGCCGGCCGCCGGGTGATCAGCTGATCGCTCCCTGCAGCCGGCCGCCGGGTGATCAGCTGATCGCTCCCTGCAGCCGGCCGCCGGGTGATCAGCTGAGCGCTGTCACTTGCCGGCTGTCGGGTGATCAGCTGATCGCTCCCTGCAGCCGGCCGCCGGGTGATCAGCTGAGCGCTGTCACTTGCCGGCGCCCGGGCATGCTGGCGAGCGGGCGCTCAGCTGAACGTTCGGCCACCGCGAGCCAAAATAAAGTTTGAGTTAAAAAAAAAAAAGAGCATGCGCAGTGAAATCCAGAGGATTCCGCTGTTCAAAACAACATTACATGCTGCGTTCCTCCCGCTGGGCGGAAGCAACGGAGCGTCGCCCAGCGGAAGCAACGCAGGTCCTTTTGGTACAATCCGTCAACCATACAAGTCTATGGGAAACAGCGGAATCCGTTAACGGATTCCGCTGCTTTCCAAAAGGGCGGATTGTAACGGAAGGAAAACAACGCAAGTGTGAAAGTACCCTTAAAAGGGCTGGCCACTACTTAAAGTCCCTCCTACCATTGACAAGCACTTTAATAAATACCTTGTTTTCCCCAAATTCTGAAACCTAAACTGCTCTCTGGCTGAGATTGCTCTAACTTCCTGTGATGTCTCCTTGCGTTCCTTGCTCTTAAAACCAATGGGTGGTCATGGCTTGCAGCATGGTTAGGGATCTATTTAGCAAAAGTCCCACTGCTCCTGTGCATGTGTCTATAAGATGCACCTAAGAGTTAGAGGCGGAAAATAGGGGACAAAAAAAAATTGAAGCACAAAATATGGTCATCACACACTGTTATGGGAGGGGAAAGGGGGATCTGCTGCTGACACAATTCTGTACTTGTATTCCCCATCTTGGACCCCTCCATGGTATATATGTGACCCATCCTGGTGTATATGTAGCCATCTGGATGATTCATAGGAGGCATGGGAGAAGGTCGTGTGGTTGGATGAGACCAAAGTAGAATGTTTTGGTATCGCCTTCATTTGAAGGAAGAAGGATGTTTGGAAGAAGGATGAGTACAACCCCCAAGAACACCGTCCAAACCGTGAAGCATGAGGGGTGGAAACATCATACTTTGGGGGGGCTTTTCTGCAAAGGGGACAGGACGACTGTACCATATTGAAGGGAGAATTATTAGGGTCACGTATAGCGAAATTTTGGCCAACAAACTTTTACCTTCAGTAAGAGCATTGAAAGTGGGTCGTGACTGGGTCTTTGTAGCAGGACAATGACCTGAAACACAGCCAGGTCAAGTAAGGAGTGGCTCCGTAAAAAGCATTTCAAGGTCTGGAGTGGCCTAGTCAGTCTCCAGAAGTGAACCCAATAGAAAATCTTTGGAGGGAGCTGTAACTAGGGTTTAGGTCAGGTGGAGGAGGGGCACTGTCATTATTCTTTCATCTTTAAGGTCTTTACTGACATGCCAAGCAGTGGATTAGGCGCATAAACTAAAAAAATAAAATAAAAGCAAGCTCCTTGCCATCAGTCTCCACAGAACTAGATCCTACATATATAAGATTATGGGAAAATGTGAGAGTATTTATACCCAGGCTCTCTGTAAAGCAGTGTTTGGAGAAATAAAAGTTATGGCTCTAAATACTCAGACTGGTTAAGGTAATTAAAAAACAAAAAATACTCACACTCCACACTTTTTAGCACTTGCCTGGTCTGTGCTGCCTGATTTTGTTCTCCATGCATCGATAATGCCTGCTCAGCCAAATATTGACTGGAGCGGGTCACGATTTGAACACGTTTGCTAATTTATTGCTGCTTGTGATGATAAATTGCAGAATAATCATGATATGAAGCGTTCTTATATTGCACTATCTACAGCAGATGCTAATGAGTACATGGGAGATGATGCCCAACATTTGCTTTGCGCATGCCATATTCCCACACTAAAGCAATAAGCAGATTAGCTTTTTCTTCCCTCCTTTGTTTTGTCATCAGTTCGGTGTTGGGGAAACTGCAACTTCTACGTTCATCAGTTTCATGCTTCTGTTTTTCCAGGAATCTGTCGGCACATCTGGATGCGGCGTCCCCTGGGGGGGGTCTGCTTACATTAGAAATGCTAATAATCGTGCTTACAAGCTGGGAAACATGATTTGTGACTTTAATATACAGGACATTCTCTGTTAGTATCTGTAGACTGATAGACTCATAGATGAGCGTGAGAGTCAAGATTAATCATTCTCTACTGTACATATAGTTCACCGGTGTACTGCCGGCAGGTGCATTACTACTCCACTAAAATCACTGTTTTCTTATGTGATTGGTGTAATGCAAGCAGTGCATCCATCCTCTGGTAGTTGTAAACTGCCTAAGTAGATTACGAAGTCACCTCCGTTTTCCTTTAAAGGGACTCACAGCACAGAATGACTATTGAAAGAAGTGTAGACGCACTGTGCTTCATGGCAAAGCCAAATGTTTAGGTGCACCTTCCAACCTGCTTGTTTTACCTTTGTCTACTCCCGCTCCCTCCTCACCCTCTTCCTTAAAGGGGTTATCCGGCTTATTTTGACTTTTTTTTTATTATTACCCTATTGGGCTACATTGGGGCAGGTAAGTAGATAGTGACCACTTACCTGCCCTGCTGTCAGCCCCTCTCCCCCGGCTCAGAGTGGTCATGTGACCGCTCTTGCCGCGATTTTGCTGCTTACGGTCATTTCATGTCAACATAGGCAGGACCATGTTGACATGCAAATCTGGAACAGCATGTTGCCGCCCTGTTGGGCGGGTACAGTGCGTGAGTCCCCGCCCCCCCTTCCCTGCACACTGCCACACATTCCCCCGCACGCCGTACTCTCCCCGCAAAATCCCCCTGCACTGCTGTGGGGTCCATCACCTGGGGGAGGTGCCTGGCGGCGGCTGTTGTGGTGTCCGCGCCAGCACCGGGCCCCCCTGCTCAGGATCACACATTCAAATGTACCAGCATCACTGATGCCGATTATATTTGAAAGCGCTGATGAGAAGGAGCGCAGCGCTGCTTCTCATCACTGTCCTGCTGTCTGTGCTCTCTTCAGCACAGTGGTGACGTCACTACTGTGCTGATATGTCCAGAGCACAGACAGCGTGCGAACGTGCAGGAGCTGCGGGGACCGAGGACTGGTGAGTTCCCTACATGTGTTCCCTATGGGGGTAGGGGGGTCGGTATAGAGTGCCGTGTGTGCGTGCGGTGCAGAGCCATGTGTGTGTGCGGTGCAGAGCCATATGTGTGTGTGTGCGGTGCAGAGCCATATGTGTGTGTGTGCGGTGCAGAGCCATATGTGTGTGTGTGTGTGCGCGCGGTGCAGAGCCGTGTGTGCGGTGCAGAGCCATAGGTGTGTGTGTGCGGTGCAGAGCCATATGTGTGTGTGTGTGTGTGTGTGTGTGTGTGTGTGCGGTGCAGAGCCACATGTGTGTGTGGTGCAGAGCCATATATGTGTGTGTGTGTGTGTGTGCGGTGCAGAGCCATAGGTGTGTGTGTGCGGTGCAGAGCCATAGGTGTGTGTGTGCGGTGCAGAGCCATAGGTGTGTGTGTGTGCGGTGCAGAGCCATGTGTGTGTGTGTGCGGTGCAGAGCCATGTGTGTGTGTGTGTGTGTGTGTGTGTGCGGTGCAGAGCCACATGTGTGTGTGGTGCAGAGCCATATATGTGTGTGTGTGTGTGTGTGTGTGTGTGTGTGTGTGTGTGTGCGGTGCAGAGCCATATGTGCGGGCGGTGCAGAGCCATATGTGCGGGCGGTGCAGAGCCATATGTGCGGGCGGTGCAGAGCCATATGTGCGGGCGGTGCAGAGCCATATGTGCGGGCGGTGCAGAGCCGTGTGTGTGTGTGTGTGTGTGTGTGTGTGTGTGTGTGCGCGCGCGGTGCAGAGCCCGATGTGGGGCTGTTATTTGCAATGTTGTAGTGATAACGGGTCAGGTGCTGGGGAAGAATACTGACAGGGAATGTGTGCAGGGGGCGGGCAGAGGGTGGGGCTGGACACTGGGGAGGGGCTAGACACTGAGGCCGGGCGGTGCCAGCTCTGACTGGGAGGTTTAGCACAGGAAGTTATCATGTTTGCTAGAGCTGAATGTAAACAAAGAGCTGCAGAGAATAGTCATAATTCAAGAGGAACAAAAGTTAGAAAACAAATAACAATGTAGGGGTGATTTATATGACAATACACAGATTAGCTTAACAATTTTTGAGTTTGTCGGACAACTCCTTTAACAACTCTGGCTTCATAGAGCTGGAGGAGAACCAAAATAGAGGGAAAACAAGCATGTGGGAAGGTGAACGTAAATGTTTGGCCTCGCCATGACGTACCCGAGCGTCTGTGCTTTGTTTGAACAGTCATTCCGTGCTGGCAGACTCAATTTAATAAAAGATGGGTGCGTTCACATCCGAATTCTAGTAAGTGCTAGGGGTCTCGACATGCAAAAATGTATAATCTATACCAGGGGTCTCAAACAAGCGGCACGCGGGCCGCATGCGGCCCGTCAGGCTGCTTCGTGCGGCCCCCAGGCCCGTTTTCAAGTTCACTATCGCGGACGGTGCAGGGGCCACAGCCACTGTCTGCACTTTGTTAGATGAGTGTTTTGCCGGCGCTGCGCTCTGAGGCAAGGACTGTGCGCGCGCAGCGCCGGCAAAACATTCATCTGACATAAATCGCTGCCAGTGGCTGCGGCCCCTGCAGCGGCCGCGATAGTCACCGGGGCACGGCCTGCAGACAGCAAAAAGCAGAGGTTAGGAGCCGAGGGAGAGCGAGACAGGTGAGAAGAATGGTGTTTTTTTTTTTTTTTGTTTTTTTTTTTTTATTTTTTGTGCATGTGAAGGACGGCACATTAACCCCTTAGCCACCTATGACGTACTGGGTATGTTTTGGCTCCCTGGTACTTAAGGACCCATGACATACCCAGTACGTCATGGCGAAATCGCAGCCACGGTGGCTGCGATCGCCGTTTGCATTGCAAATAGCAAATACCTTAGATTCGGGGAGGAGGGAACCTCAGGAGGGGTGGTGTCTCCTCCCCGGACCTACGGAGGCTGTGATTGGCTGTGCGGCGTTTGTCAGCCAATCACAGCCACTGTAATGTTTTAGCCATTGAAAATGGTTGTAACATTGAAATCCAGCCCTGATCAGTGCAGCTGTAGCACCGATCATTGGCTGGAGCTGGGTGACCTCTGTTTCACCCGCCCCCAGCTCTGATTGGAGAGACCGGCCTTGTAACCGATCTGTCCAATCACTGTGGATCTGGGGCCGGAGACTGCTCCCTCACCTTCACTCCGGCGTCTGTGAGTGGAAGGAAGCCGAGAGCGATCGGTAAATTATAGCGCCCCCTTTCACCCGCCGCCGCCACTGCCCCCACCACCCATTACTACAGGATGGGGACATTACTATAGAATAGGGACAAGGTGGGCACATGTCTATAGGATGGGGACAAGGTGGGCACATTACTAAAAGATGGGGACATTACAAGGATGGGCATAATACTATTGGATGGGGACATTACTATAGAATAGGGACAAGGCTGGGGTCATTACTATAGGATGGGGACAAGGTGGGCACATTACTATAGAATAGGGACAAGGTGGGCACATGACTATAGGATGGGGACAAGGGAAGATTACTAAAAGATGTTGGCCAAAATTTCTATATAGTGATAATTGTAACACTATTAGTTAAAAGAAAGGGATAAAATGTAAAAAAAAAAACAAAACAAAAGGCATGACTTTTTTTTTTTTTTTTAACCATCAAATTTTTTTTTTTTTTTTTTTTTTTTTTTTTTTTTATATTTAACCAAAGAATGTGCACATTTGTTATAATAAACAAGTGAAAAATGTTCAAAATCAGTCATCCAAAGGTGTGTAAAAAAATATATATGGTACCAATAAAAATGTCACTTTGTCCCGCAAAGAATGCGGCCCCCCAAATTATTTTTTTCCTCTCTGCGGCCCATACACCCAGCCAAGTTTGAGACCAATGATCTATACAATGGTAAATTCCATTTTGATTGGCTTCCTCAGATTTTCTGGTATATTGGAAGACAAGAATAGCAGCATTGCAGTGTGTTCGGACAACAGTATTAAGTGCTGGCCCTTGCGCTGCTTTTCAACCCAAAATACAATAAGGTGCACAACACTCCAAACTTCAACATACTTGTATCTTGAATGACATTCATGAGTATTAATTATTTTAGTATTAAAATATTCAGGTTATGTGAGGGGGTTGTAATAGATAATTTAGATTGTGTATAATCTTAATTATAGCTAATCCTAATTATCCATTTGTGGTTACCTTTATTGGCACTCTGGAATATTAACTATACTATGTAAAATATCACCTAGAACATGGGTGGACATTTTATTTATTATTTTTCAAAGACTGTGACTTTTGTGAATGGCCGAACCCACATGCTGAACTTAACTCCATTCAATATTAAGTGGTAAAAATTAAAATGTGTAAAATTTAAGTTTGAGGACTATCTGATACTGATAATTCATGTTATGATGGGCCTTGTGGTATAAATGTATTTCACTCAATATGATGCCCCCAGTCATCTCCACACAGTAAGACACACCCACATCTCCTACACAATATGATTCCTGCTTAGCGTGAAGCCCTCACTGCCCCCCACGTGACGTGAAGCCCTCACTGCCCCCCACGTGACGTGAAGCCCTCACTGCCCCCCACGTGACGTGAAGCCCTCACTGCCCCCCACGTGACGTGAAGCCCTCACTGCCCCCCACGTGACGTGAAGCCCTCACTGCCCCCCACGTGACGTGAAGCCCTCACTGCCCCCCACGTGACGTGAAGCCCTCACTGCCCCCCACGTGACATGAAGCCAAAAAGGTGTTTTTCATTACTTGGACAAACCTTTCTCATTCCTCTTGTTCTCCGTAAAAATAAGTAAGCCTATACTCCCATCCGGCCACGGTTCAAGCAATGTGTAAAGCCGCGTTCCTGGGGCCCACATGACATTAGTCGCAGGGCCTGCGTGTCAGAACAATCAGCACTGGCTTCCTTCACCATCAGCGAAGCACTTCCATCCTGCTAAAAATATCCGAAGGCAGAGAGACTGACGCTGGGACCTGATTTCTTGCGAGGCTCTCGTGTTGTTACAATGTCACGTGGGCCCCGGGAATGCAACTTTAGATATTGCAGGAGCCGCATTGGAGAGGAGTATAGGCTTATTTAATTTCTACAGGGGCGAACAAGGGGAATGAATAGGGCTTGCCCAAGTAAAGGACAACCACTTTAAAAACTACTTCTATGTGATATAAAATAAGAGTCTGTACGTTGCTTTTGCTTCTCTTTTATTTCTGTTAATAGAAAAAAGATTAAAAAAAAACCCTAAAACCCTTGATTTAATTGATCAGCTAAATGTAGATGCAGTTTGAAGCTGTAATGAAGGTAATTATGGATGCCATTGTTGGATCATGTACTAGAAGGAGTTACTTGTGGGGGAGGAGTAGGATTAGCGGGTTAATAAATATACGCTGCAGTAAATGATTGGGATTCCCTGCAGAGCTGCGTTTGACGTCTTCGATTGTTAAATTTGTGTAGTTTTATGGTATTCTTTTATGCATTGTTGCCAAAAATATAGCCTTAATTGGAGGAACAGGATCTGGTAAGGGTCTGTTTACATTTGAGTCATACCTTTTTAGTGACTCTATTAAAAAAGAAACCCATATTGAATCTATTTTCAGGCCTAAAATGACAAATTCCTGATAGTCCTTATGACTTAAATGCATTCTGTTTTTCTCTAACTGAATGAATGATGAAAAATATTAGGCTAGCACAAATTATGCTGGCAAATCTGGCACTACCCACTAGCATTAGTTCACATTGCAGATGGTTTCCCTTGTGGAGATTTGCAGCATCATCTATAATAATACATATTTTGCATCGGTCACGCACCAAAAAATGTTGGTGGTTCAGCATTAGTTCAGGGAGCAAAAACTGCTCAAGGCTAAAAACTAAATTGTGATTCGATTTTTTTTTTTTTTTATTTTTTATTATAATATATACATAGCCTTGAAATACAAGATATGATCTCTTGGATTCCTATAGGCTGATGCATCTAAATATGCTGTATGACATGATAGATCTGCTGTTATCCATCAAAGCTGGTTAACTGTTGATGATGAGGTCAAAATGATGCCATACTGAACAAGACTATTTAATACTTTTTTTTTTTTATTCTGTGCCACCCCCGCATCAGCAGCCGGGCTGCTCGGCTCCGGCTCCGCGGTGGCTCGAGCGGCTTCCGGACCCAGGGGTCATGCGGCCACTCAAAGGGGTTATTTACAGGGGATTGTATATTTAAAGCTCGTGATGCCACCCGTGGTGTATGGTAAGGTGGAGTACCACCGCTGCAGCTGGGAGTACCCAGGGGCGATGGAGTGGGCAGCTAGGTGTTTAACCCCTCCACGGGTAGGGGGAATGCCCCGGGACTCTGTGATGGTGTTGGGGAATGCAGTTGGGAGCGAAAGGGTCACTTGCGTACTCACTCGGTCCATAAAGCTGACACCGACAACTTGGTAAACCAAAGTTCTGGACACCACTGCTGCCAAGGGGAGCACGTTTGGGTCCCGTTCCCACTGGGGTTGCCTAATGATCTGTGACCTTCCTCTTGGCACTAACTTCTCTTGCTAGTTGGCCCCATGTAGTGTAGAACTAGTCGGGTCCCGCTCCCCAGTGTGGCTAACTGAGGAGCTTGCTCTCAGGGATCACGCTTGGGATTTCATGGACAGTTTTAGTGGAAATCCTATCCCCCTCGTTGCGCTAGTAGCCCGATTTTGGAGCGGGTGTAGAGCGGATCTTGAAGGCTCCGTTGTCGTCGGGTCAATTGTCAAGTTGCCTGAAGCTACTCCCTGACCTAGGGTCCACGTACCCCGTCATGCCCTGGTCCCAGCCCAGTGATAGTACAAGGCCGCTGGCTGTCATCCTCGACCGTTCCGTGCCCCTTGTCACGATCCCCTGCAACCAGGGGTCCAGCTCCTACTAGGCCCAGACCACTGTCTGCTACCTAGTGACTTCCAAGGAGCCCGGCTCCTGACCTCCTCTCCTTCACTCTTACACTACCTCTCTCCTACTGACCTACTCCTGACCAATCCTTACCAACCACCCCCAGTGGGTGACCCTATTCCACTCAGGCCGTCCACTGGTGTGTCTGGTGGGTGTAGTACAGAGTGTTCTAGGATTTTGATTGGCTGATGTTGGCAACACCATTAGTTGGGAACTCGTAACCAAGGAGGATGTGGATACTGTGCAGAAGGGCAGATTGCACAATACCCTGTGACGACCTGATAGGCCAGGGCGTCAAAATTCTTACAGAGGTTTTGGCTGGTCCTGAGAGTGATTGCAGAGAGTAATTCTATTCTGAATAATTTGATATGTTACACAATTTAAAGGAATTTTTTATGGGTCAAAATTTATTTTAAATTATTAGCTGTCAGGAGTGTATCCCGCTCAGGCGGAGACCCCAGGTGAATCTGGTGTCAGAAGGTCACCTTGATTCTGGTAGGTTCACTACTGTTATTTGATAACATCTCCTTGCTTGTGGTGCTGTAAGATTAAGCACCCTTGCCTGCCTGGCTGCTGCCTGTAGCTTCCTATCTCAGGTGTGGCTCTTTGGGATTACTCCCCATCCCTATTTAAGTCATGTGATCTGATCACATGCCTGTGATAGAAATGAGGATTCAATTTCTATGTGGTCCATTTTGGAAGGAGCCTGCTCTGAAAGAAGTTTGCAAATCAAAAAGGTCCGTGGAGCCTCTGGTAGGAGTCTCAACACGGAAAATAGCCAGATATCCCTCCGGGAAGGACCTAGCCAAGGAGTGGCTCTTTTTAGGAGACCACCACAACCACCATATTAAGTGGCCCTTTTAGTCAATATCCAACTCTTGCCGAGTTTAAAGATCTGACCAGAGAAATACCAAGGCCAGGTATTTATCCATAGACAGCTGTTTCGGGTTATTGCCCCTCATCAGTGTGGAGTAGGATTCTGGCCATGTGGGAGCAATGCCTAGTGGGAGCAATATACCAGAGGGATATCTGGCTGTTATCCATGTCGAGACTCCTAACTGAGGCTCCACGGACCTTTTTTGATTTGCATACTTCCCAGGGGGCAATGCACCTAGGATTTCACTGTGTTGAGCGCCTTTGTTGGCTTCCGGCAGTGTTTACTCTGGCTGGTCTCCTTGAGATTAGTGATTGTTTTGTCTTGCTGGAAGAAGTTTGTCATGTTACGTTCAGGTGTGATTTTGCTGCACTGAAGCCGCCTGTGGTGTTTTTCCTTTTGTATGCCTATTTTCCCTGTTTTGTATTCCTACACTTGTGTTTCTGTATTGTAGTGGAGAGACTAGTGATCTTGTCAGCCTGCTCACTAGCCAGGGTGAGTGTAGGGCTAACTGAGAGCCTAAGGTATCTGACTTGGCGACGGGTTGCAAAAACCTGTATAGGACACTAGGGAGCTCAGGAATCAGCTTGAGGTGAATTCAGGAAGTGTCCACTTACCCCTCTCCCTAGCAGCAGGGACCTCCGTTGTGTCGTGACCCCTGTGTTCCCTGTGTGGTGTTAAATCTTCTGGGGGGGGGGGTTCCCAGGTACCAGGTAAAGCTTGCTAGTCACGTGTGTGACATTAGCCCAGCAATACAAGTGATGAAATACTGTGCAGAGTTGTTCAGGCAATCTGTTTTCCATAGATTCAGTTTTTCATCTTGTTTGGATTTGGTGCTGCAGTATAGCCACATGAAAAGACACTAGACATAAATCATTTTAAAAAATTATTCCCATCTATGTATTGGGATTTATAATCAGTGAGGGTCCAATTTAAGGGATAATTATTGATACCAAGAATGAAGAGCTTTTTTTATGCAGCCTCCAATTTACTGGGTTTTTTTTTTTTCCCCCCCACACCGCAGCACGCACTGCATCAGGAACGTCATCTTGCTTCATTCATAGGCATTTATCAGCCTTCAGTTCCCTGCACGCACAGCCAGCTGGCCACAAGCACCGCTGCATTGACTCATAATGTTGCTCACTACTTTTATAGTGATGACCTAGTTCTTGGCACTCCCACTGATCAGCTGTTTTTGTTGCTATGATTGTACAAAAACATACAAAAAAAGAAATCATGAACGCATTGTGAACGCACTTTTTTAGAATTTAATTCTGACAACTGTGAACATGTTTGGCTCTCCCAACCCAAACTCATCAGCCTCCTGCCTATGAGACTGTCAAGTTTGAGCCAGGAGACCCTGCTGCCAATCTTTGCATTATCGGCATCTGAATTCGGCTTCAGGGCGGGTAATGGCCAGATGTTAAAAGATGCAGAGCTGAAAAACTCAGCCCCGATTAGATGTGGGGTGGCTGCTGTTGGGTTCGGCAGATCTGCTGCTCTCAGAATAAAGAGGCCCTTACGAAATATGCCAACATTCCACTGCTGCCAGTACTGAGAATAATTGGTGACGTGGCCAGGTGTCGGATCTTCCACCAATCTGACATTGATGACCTGTCCTAATCTGTATAAAAGTAGTGGAGCAATCCTTTAAACTTGGTTTAAATTTTACAATTATAACTGTATTATACTCCATTCACCATGTGTTTGTGTAGGGAGTTGGTTGCTGATAACTGAAGTTAAAGGGAATGTCTTAAGGTGGCTTTACACACTGCAACATCGCAAACGACATCGTTGTAATGTCACCGGTTTTGTGACGTAATAGCAACCTCCCCAGCGACATTGCAGTGTGTGAAACACATCAGCGACCTGGCCCCTGCTGTGAAGTTGCTAATCGCTACAAATCGTTCAGGACCATTCTTTGGTCCTTTGTTTCCCGCTGTGCAGCATGATCGCTAGAAAGTCTGTGCGTAAAGGGGACTTAAATGTGCAGGCAGCAGGAGCCGGCTTCTGCGGACACTGGTAACCACGGTAAACATCGGGTAACCAAGAAGCCCTGTCCTTGGTTACCCGATATTTACCTTTGTTACCAGCCTCCGCCGCTCTCACTCTCAGTGCCGGCTCCTGCTCCTTGCACGTGTAGCAGAGTACACATCGGGTAATTAACCCCATGTGTGCTGTAACTAGGAGAGCAGGGAGCCAGCGCTAAGCAGTGTGCACGGCTCCTGCTCTGTGCACATGTAGCTGCAGCACACATCAGGTAATTAACCCGATGTGTACTGTAGCTAGGAGAGCAGGGAGACAGCGCTAAGCAGTGTGCGCTGCTCCCTGCTCTCTGCACGTGTAGCTGCGTGCGCTGGTAACCAAGGTAAATATCGGGTTGGTTACCCGATATTTACCTTAGTTACCAAGCGCAACATCGCTTCAGTGCGTCGCTGGGGGCTGGTCACTGGTTGCTGGTGACAGCTCACCAGCAACCCGTGTAGCGATGCTCCAGCGATCCCTGCCAGGTCAGGTTGCTGGTGGGATCGCTGGATCGTCTGACTGTGTGACCTCTTACCAGCGATCCCTATCAGGTTGTATCATTGTTGGGATCGCTGGTAAGTTGTTTAGTGTAAAGGGGCCTTTACAGAAGTCATCTGTAACATACACATACAACCTCACTTAGGCCGGGGCCACACGGGGACTAATGCGATCCTTGCATGACACTCGGCTCACGCCGGCAGCACAACTGGAGCAGAGTGTCACTGCAACTGAGGTCCCATCATGCGATTGGACCTCAGCAGCGGGGGGCGGGCCGACAATGAGGAGGAGAGGGAGGGATTTCTCTCCCTCTCTCCTCCGTAGCCGGCTATTGCCATTCTCACCCTGTACATGCGGTACACCGGTGTACTGCGAGCGCAATGCGATCTTTCTCTCGCCCCATAGACTTGAATTGGTGCGAGAGAAGGAGTCTTGCATTACAATTGCAGCATGCGGTGACTATTTTCTCGGCCCCAATCAGACCGAGATAACAATCGCTTATGGGTGCTGACACACAGGCTAAGATTGGTCCGAGTGGAATGTGATGTTTTATCGCATCCCACTCGCTCCGATTTTCATGCCATGTGGCTTAGGGCTTACTCAGCCTTATTTTGAGCTTCTGTAGCAAATAGAGAGTGTCAAACATGTTGGACCATCTCTCCTGTTACTATAGGTCAGGCACTGGATAGAAAAGGTTATCTAGAGACCTTCATACTGGATGCAAGTGTGCGTCCCAGAGTTGGGACTCTTATCTTTTAGATACTTGTCAGTTCCAAGCAGCATAAATCGGTTTAGCGACATCCCCTTTAAATGGAATCTTCCAGAAGATTTTTTTTATTTTATCTGAGATGATGTAGAGGCTGAGACCCCAATTCCATCGATATGTCGTTTATTAGGCTGTGTGTTTTATCACCAGGAGAGTATCCCGACAGGACTAGGTGTTTTGTGATGCCTAGTCAAAAGCTCTGTATAACCCCATCCTCACCACTAATTAGCAGCTTCTATCGATATACAGTGTAGACAGAAAGCTGCCAATCAGTGGTGTGGGCGGGGTTATGCAGTGGTCCGCATTCAGAGCACTACTAGATCTGCAGCAGAGAAAATAAGGATGGTATCAAAATCATAGCAAGAAACCCAGCTAATGATACATCTCTGGAGTCAGGGTCTCAGCCCCTACACACTGCTGCTGTCAGATTACACAGTAAAAACCTGATGACCGATATCCTTTTTAAATATCAAACAAAATATGTATTGCCTCACCCTTGCCCAACGTAAGGCTATCTTGATGTACTGTATGGGGATGCATTTGGAGAATGTGCCAACATATACCATGCTAAATGGGTTACTGTCAGCCAGTAAATAGTGTAATCTTGTAAAACTACAACCGTTTTTTTAGTGCAAACCATAGAATGGATGTCCCTAGCAGATGCATGTGACTGACTGGTCACACTTTCTTTGGGACCTAATAGAATAAATATCTTCACACTAACACAACAAAATTATAACTTCTGCGTTACACAATAGCAACAATCAACAGGAGGTGAACAGTGCGAAGAGCCAAGAAGGTTCTGTGTAAGGCTATGTTCACATTTCCGTTGTTTATGATCAGTCACAATCCGCCGCACTCTGATAAACAACAACGCAATCCGTTTAGCAGATTCTGTTGTTCCCTTAGACTTGTATGAGTGGCAGATTGCGTCTGATGCCCTTGCGTTGCATCCGCCACCCAACTGATCAGTCGTGGAACGATTGACCTTCGTTCGGCAGGAACGCAGCATGTAACGTTTTTTTTGAGCTGTGGAATCCTTTTGTTTTCACTGCGCATGCTCAGATCTTGTGTTTAGTCATTCAAATCAATGTCTCTCTCTCGGTGGCCGAACAATCAGCTGATCGGCCGGCTTTGTGAGCGATCAGCTGATCGTCCGGCTTCTGTGAGCGATCAGCTGAACGTCCGGCTTCTGTGAGCGATCAGCTGAACGTCCGGCTTCTGTGAGCGATCAGCTGATCGTCCGGCTTCTGTGAGCGATCAGCTGATCGTCCGGCTTCTGTGAGCGATCAGCTGATCGGCCGGCGGCCGTGAGCGATCAGCTGATCGGCCGGCGGCCGTGAGCGATCAGCTGATCGGCCGGCGGCCGTGAGCGATCAGCTGATCGGCCGGCGGCCGTGAGCGATCAGCTGATCGGCCGGCGGCCGTGAGCGATCAGCTGATCGGCCGGCTTCTGTGAGCGATCAGCTGATCGGCCGGCTTCTGTGAGCGATCAGCTGATCGGCCGGCGGCCGTGAGCGATCAGCTGATCGGCCGGCGGCCGTGAGCGATCAGCTGATCGGCCGGCGGCCGTGAGCGATCAGCTGATCGGCCGGCGGCCGTGAGCGATCAGCTGATCGGCCGGCGGCCGTGAGCGATCAGCTGATCGCTCTCTTGTTTTTATACTGAAAGCATTTCACCAACGGAATCCGCTTTCTCATGACAATTCTTGTCACCCGTTGTACAACGCATCAGTCACAAGCGTCAAGCAACGCAGGTGACTGATGCAAAAAAAACGGAAATGTGAACATATCCTAAACAAACCGGGCTGTTGTGATCTGTTCCTCCTGTACCATGCACAGAATACACACTTTAATAAACAACCGCCAGCGATCTATTGTGGCTGTTATTAGCGTTTGATCCGAGTAATCTGATAATTGCTTTGATGCTATCCCCCTAATTAACGTGTTAACTCGCTTATTTGAATACCATTCGGTTTAGTGTATAAAGGTCCTCATTATAAATGCACTTTTTTTGCCCAAAAATTCAATTTGCATAAAATTTGGTCTCAAAATGAATTCAGCCGTCTGGACCCAAAGCAGCAGATTCTTCTGATTACTTCCTGAATGATCGGGTAGAATATAGGGAACTGAATGGCTGGGAAGCAAACGTTAGCTCTTCCACTGCTATAGAAGCACATATTAACTTCTCTACTAGACCAGCAAAATAATAGTGGCACTAATCCATCCACTGACTAAGAGCACACTATGTGCTCGGAATGCGTCATGAGAATATCCCCTTGTACCTCATGCAGCATTTTTTTTTTTTAACTTCATCTACCTAACTATAGATGTTATTTTTCTGCTGCTGACGATGCCATATTGAGTCTGTGCACCTGCTCCCGAGATGATCCGGCTACTTCACCTGTTTTGGGTTTTATTTTTTTTTTTTTTTAATCCATCCACTACTCTCTAAACAATCAGGGCAATCTGAAACCTTTTTTTATTTTCGATTTCTGTTCAAAGGGGTTGTCTAATCTTCTTAAATGTGTAAAATTGCAAAATGTTTGTAAAAGCTACTTTGCAATTTACCTCCTATTGAAAATCAGAGGGCATTTAAATTCTAAAGTTTACATCTCGATGCCAAAGTAACCGACCGTCTCTGCAGTCAGTAGCACATTTGCATGCGGTATGCTATACAGCTGGCAAGCGCTGCTCTCAAGCTGGGGTAATTATTGGATTTCATCAGCTACTGCAGAGACGAAGCTGCCTCTCCTAGATGTAGCAGAGAGTGCACAGGCAGGGCTGAGCCGCGTCTTAAATTGTCAATCTTCAAGAGTACACGTTCTCCTGACAAGCAGAAAATCGCGAGGCAGGGGAAGCGGTGTGCTCATGAAGATTCCATGTGAGACCACCTTATTAAACCTGTATATAGTTCTAGTTGAGTTTTACAGTGTGAAAATGTGATTTTATTAAAGGGAACCTGTCATCAGAAATTTTGCTTTAAACCTAAAAGTTTCCCCCTCTGCAGCTCCTGGGCTGCATTCTAGCAAGGTTCCTGTACTTTTTGTGGCCCCTTTTAAACCAAATTAAATACTTTATAAACTTGTACCTTTTTGCTATGTAAATTTTGTAAATCGTCCATGGGGGCGGGCTCTCTGACCGTTGCTGTTCCTCCAGCAGATTTACGCCGCCCCCCAACGCTGAATTTCATATCTCAGGACGCCGCCCCTGGGCGCCCGTGGTCCCGCGCATGCGCTGTGCGACTGTAGCAGGACTGTGCACTGTGTGCACGTGTGACCGCTGGTGACGTTTTGCGCAGGCACGAGGTTATGGGCGGTGCTGTGAGTGTCATCAGCAAGTGCCGCCCATAACCTCGTGACCGCACTTTCCCCTCTTGCTCCAGCATTCTGCGCAAGCGCTTGCTGGCCAGATGACCCGACGTCACCTCTTTCCCATCTTGCCCTGCTGCAGGGTAAGATGGGAAGGAGGTGACGTCGGGTCATTTGGCCGGCGAGCGCTTGCGCAGAACGCTGGAGGCAGTGGGGGAAAGCGCGTCCATGAAATTATGGGCGGGCACTTGCAATGCAATCACAGCGCCGCCCATAATATCGTGCTTGTGATACACGTCACCAGCGATCCTGGCGTGGGCGGCACCTCGGGCGCAGTGGGCGGCATCCTGATGGATGAAATGGAGTGTGGGGGACGGCGTCAATGTGCTGGAGGAACAGCAACGGTCAGCAGAGAGCCCGCCCCCATGGACGATTTACAAAATTTACATAGCAAAAGGTACAAGTTTATAAAGTATTTAATTTGGTTTAAAAGGGGCCAAAAAAAGTACAGGAACCTTGCTAGAATGCAGCCCAGGAGCTGCAGAAGGGGAAACATTTAGGTTTAAAGCTAAATTTATGATGACAGGTTCCCTTTTAAGTCCGATATTTTTTTTTTTTTTCTTTTGCTGTTCATTTTATAGACATGTATAATATATTGTGTGTTATTCACGTTCATGTGTTTAACATTAGGATGATAAATATCATCAAAATAATGCCTGATGCTTGGTGCAGGCAGAGATTTAATTGATTTGTAAAAACAATTGCTTCCACTAATGTGAATTTCAAAAATTATATCTTTTCTTCAGGAAATTATGGATGAACAAGGGCACAGCAGGGTTTTATCTTTCACGATCCCATCCTTGTCGAAGCCCTCCGTATTCCATGAGGTAAGATATGAGTCTCTTATCTGTCACATACATAGAGGCTGCAGCAGCGTAACTTTATACTTATGATTAATTTCTATTTATACCTTGGGAGGGGCCGTCAGGAAATGATCTGCTTCCTACCATACTGTTGTTGTCCACTAAAGCTAGTAAATGTGGTCATAAGCAGCTAGTGTTTGATGGCTGATCAACAATTAAATAGTAAAAATCTCTCTTCAGCTGAATTGGTTGAAGGGGCTCTTTGAGAAATTTAATAAATGATACACATATAAAAAACATTTTTCGAAAAACCTTTATCATAAAAAATGTTTATGTAGTTCACACTATGGTTGGCAGCTGCCATCTATGTCATTGTGCATCCTGATTTCAGAAGACATGCAGTAGGACAGGCTGTGTGAAAAGCCTGGCAGGGATGTTCATTCTCAGTCAACTAAAGGGTGTTCATCTTCTCCTTTTAGTCCGGCTCTGTCTTGACTGGTTGATTCCTCAGAGCAATGCCCATTCACAATGCCTGACATCTGTCTCCACAAGATGTTTTCCACCCAGCCCATTCTACTGCATGTCCTCTAAGATCTAAGATGGGTTGTGATTTATGGCAGTTGCCGTTTCTTAAAATCCTGACACAGTTCCCCAGGTAAAGCATTTGGATCATAGTATCATAGTATCATAGTTTTTAAGGTTGAAGGGAGACTCTAAGTCCATCTAGTTCAACCCGTAGCCTAACATGTTGATCCAGAGGAAGGCAAAAAAAAACCCCAATGTGGCAAACAAGTTCCAATGGGGAAAAATTTCCTTCCTGACTCCACATCCGGCAATCAGACTAGTTCCCTGGATCAATACCCTGTCATAAAATCTAATATACATAACTGGTAATATTACATTTTTCAAGAAAGGCATCCAGGCTCTGCTTAAATGTTAGTAGTGAATCACTCATTACAACATCATGCGGCAGAGAGTTCCATAGTCTCACTGCTCGTACAGTAAAGAATCCTCGTCTGTGATTATGACTAAACCTTCTTTCCTCAAGACGTAGCGGATGCCCCCGTGTTCCAGTCGCAGGCCTAGGTGTAAAAAGATCTTTGGAAAGGTCTCTGTACTGTCACCTCATATATTTATACATTGTGATTAGATCCCCCTAAGCCTTCGTTTTTCTAAACTAAATAACCCCAAGTTTAATAACCTGTCTTGGTGTTGCAGCCCACCCATTCCTCTAATAATCTTGGTGGCTCTTCTCTGCACCCTCTCCAGTTCAGCTATGTCCTTCTTATATATCGGTGACCAGAATTGTACACAGTATTCTAAGTGCGGTCGCACTAGTGACTTGTACAGAGGTAGAACTATATTTTTTTCATGAACACTTATACCTCTTTTAATACATCCCATTATTTTATTAGCCCTGGCAGCAGTTGCCTGACACTGTCCACTAAAGTGAAGTTTACCATCCACCCATACACCCAAGTCTTTTTCTGTGTCTGTTTTACCCAGTGTTCTACAATTAAGTACATAATCATAAATGTTATTTCCTCTACCCAAGTGCATGACCTTACATTTATCTACATTAAACTTCAATTGCCACTTCTCAGCCCAATCCTCCAATTTACATAAATCTCCCTGTAATAAAAAATTATCCTCCTCTGTATTGATTACCCTGCAGAGTTTAGTATCATCTGCAAATATTGAAATTCTACTCCGCATGCCCCCAACAAGGTCATTTATAAATATGTTGAAAAGAAGCGGGCCCAATACTGACCCCTGTGGTACCCCACTATGAACTGAGACCCAGTCCGAGTGCGTACCATTAATAACCACCCTTTGTTTCCTATCACTGAGCCACTTTTTAACCCAGTTACACATATTTTCCCCTATCCCCATTATTCTCATTTTATGTACCAACCTTTTGTGTGGCACCGTATCAAAAGCTTTTGAAAAGTCCATATACACAACATCCACTGCATTTCCCTGGTCCAGGCTTGAACTTACCTCTTCATAGAAGCTGATCAAATTAGTTTGACAGGATCGATCCCTCATAAACCCATGTTGATACTCTGTCATAAGGTTATTTTTCTTGAGATACTCCAGTATAGCATCTCTCTTGAAACCCTCAAGGATTTTACCAACCGTAGAGGTTAAACTTACCGGCCTATAATTTCCCGGCTCAGTTTTTGTCCCCTTTTTGAATATTGGCACCACGTTTGCTATGCGCCAGTCCTGCGGTACCGACCCTGTTATTAAGGAATCTGAGAAGATTAAAAATAATGGTCTATCTATCACAGAACTCAATTCCTGTAGTACTCTGGGGTGTATGCCATCCGGGCCCGGAGATTTGTCAACCTTAGTGATTTCGAGGCGGCGGCGTACTTCCTTCTGGGTTAAGCAGGTAATATTCAAGGGTGAATTTATGGTATCACTGGTCATGTCATCTGCCATGGCATTTTCTTGTATAAAAACCATAGAAAAAAAGTCATTCAGCAGGTTGGCTTTACCCTCATCCCCTTCCACCATTTCACCAAGACTATTTTTAAGGATAAATAACGGCATTTAGACAAATGTCTAATTAATATTTAAATTTGTCCTATTTATTTGTTTTATTACATTTTTCACAACCCCTTTAATTTTATTAATGTTCTTTTGTCTGTAACGTTTTTTTATTAAAGGGTAAAAAAGCTGTAGAAAAAAAGCGCAGTAGGGTCTTACCCCAATATACACGGGGTGAATTCAATGAGCAGTCCTACTCACCAGATGGAGTTGTGAGAGTCCCAACTACTGTACAAGCATGAATATCCTGATCACGGCAGCAGTACCCCAGGAGGCAGATAACAGAGAGAGGTAGCGAGGTGCTTTCATACACCGCGCCAAAGATCACCGATGAGATAAGATTAATGTATCTTTATTTTGCACAGGTCTACGCGTTTCTGGAGGCTCAGCTCCCTTCCTCAGGACTGTAAGGCATAAGAAAACATCAATTTGATGTTTTCTTATGCCTTACGGTCCTGAGGAAGGGAGCTGAGCCTCCAGAAACGCGTACACCTGTGCAAAATAAAGATACATTAATCTTACTTCTCTCATCGGTGATCTTTGGCGCGGTGTATGAAAGCCCCTCTCTACCTCTCTGTTACGTTTTTTTTATTGAAATATGTAGCGTGTAACCGAATCGCCAATTGCATCCATATTGACACTTTCAGAAATATTTGCCATTGTTAAAAAGGGTTAGGAAGCTTATAATGATGGGCATATGAATTCACTCAGGGGAAGAGACTAGTACAAGAGAATCTGTCATCAACCAAACAGATTCGTGATCACATTTTTGTAAAGGTGTTTGGAAATAAAAGCAGCCATAGGATTTGTGGGGGTGAACAACTTCTTCTTTACTTTTCCTTTGCGCAAGTTTTGATTCAATTTTTCTCAAAACTCTTTTAGGATGTAGGCAAAAAAAAATCTATCAGAAAATGCTCCCAAGAATGTACATGTGCAGTTCTATGTAAATATGAGTCAGACTGTTTTAACGTTTTGTAATCACTCCAGGTTGCTAAAAGCGCCAAGAAAGTTAAAAGTAGTGACGTCCTTTCTTCTGGCGTTTTCTTCTTGGAAAATGTTCATTACTTTACTATACAAGTCAATGGGGAAGATCAAAAGATGCCCAAAAATTTAGGTTTTTTTCATCGCTTTTGCTGAAAGAAAACACTAGCAGATTTCTATGCTTTCATTGTTTCTTGAAATGTCTTCTACATGAAAAACTTGATTCATCTTAAGTTAAGACCATGTGTACACTTACCCTTACAACACTGAATTGAAGAGAAATTGGACCTGAAAATCAGTCTCTCAGCAGTCGCAATTTTCCAGCCTGTCACCAGGTTTTTTTCCCCTATATGAGCTGCAACCACCATCAATGAGCCCTTATATACAGTATTCCAGAATGCTCTATATAAGAACCTAGGCCGATGTGTATAACTTAAAAAAAAAACAACCTTTATTATTCTCATCTGGGGGCGTTCAGATCGAATGGGCGCCGCTGGTCTAGGGTCTGGCACCTCCTCTCTACTGTGCAGTCGTCGTCCTCCTTCACAGCTCCATGTGGATGACACATACTAGGTCATCCACACAGAGGACCTTATTGTGCTCCTGTGCATGCGCACTTTGATCTGCCCTCCTGAGGGCAGATTAAAGTATTGTAGTACACATGCGGTCTTTGACCTTGCTCTGCGCATTACAGTACTTTGCTCTGCCCTCAGCAGGAAAGATCAAAGTGCGCATGCGCAGGAGCGAAATGGAGACCTCTGTGCGGAAGACATAAGACGTGCCATCCACACATAGCTATGTATTAGGACGGCGATGGAAGGAGGATTGGAGGCGTTAGACCCGAGAGCAACCCAACTGCACCCAAGGTGAGAATAATAATGGTCTTTTTTTTACATGATACAGAGTGGCCTGGGCTCTTATATACAGCATTCTGTCTACAAGTTTGGAGCAAACCACATGCTCTTACTCTTTGTAATTATGTCATGATTAAGTGCAGGGAATGAAGGCATTTTTTATTATTTTACCACTGGATTGAGGCTTCTAATCTGAGTGTTGCTGTAACATTGTCCCAATTTAGATTTTTATAGACCAGACATGCCAAAATATCACTACACCTTAGGCCAGTTTCAGACGTCCGTGTTTAATCAGGTACAAGTCACACGCATGGTTCTGGTCATATGTGTGTCACACGTACCGGAGAAAACACTGGTCTTTTAAATAAAAAAAGTTTTCAATACTTACCTGTATCCAGCGCTGTCTCCTTTGGCTCTGCTGTCTCTCGCTCCTGACCGATGCTTATTATACTCCTAGAATATGCATTGAAGGGACAGCGCTGGGTACAGCACCGCCGAGGACAGCATCGCGGGGACAGGTGAGTATTCATAAAGCAAGCAGTGTGTGTGCAGTTACGTCCAGGAGGTCATTGGAGTTCCCAATGAACTCTGATGACATCCTGATGACACCCACGTAACACAGAGGGTGTCAAGATGGTGACTTCACGGGTTCATCAGTTATTTGGGAACTCTCAGGAGTCTCCGATGCTGTCCCCGCAATGCTCCGGCTTCCAGGTCCGCACTACACACGCACGCACGCACATACACACACACACACACACACACACACACACACACACACCCCTACACACCCCTACACACCCCTACACCTGGATACTCACCTGTCCCCAGCAATGCGGTCCCCGGTACTGAAGTCCCTGGCGATGCTCCGGCTTCCAGCTCCTCAGTGCAGTGAATATCCAGTGAGTATAATGAGCGGCGGTCAGAAGCAGGAGACAGCAGAGCCAAAGAAAACAGCCCTGAATACAGGTAAATATAGAAAATCTTTTTATTTAAAACACCCGTGTTGTCTCTAGTACGTGTCACACTGATGGCACACTGACCACATTAGTGTGCGATCCATGTGACACCTGTGCTGCCAGAGAAAAAACGGACATCTCTCCGTGTGTGCGTGCGGGGCCACAAGGGGTCACACGGTCCGTGTGAAAACACTGACGTGTGTGTAACTGTATAGAATAACATGGGTACGTGTGGCATCTGTGTTAAAAACTGATGCCACACGTACCTGAAACACGGACGTCTGAAATCGACTTTACAAATATACTAATGGCAGACAAACGTGTGCACTAGTATGCTATTACTTTGTATACATTATTTTCTGGGAAATTACCGTACATTAAAACTAAAAAATAAATGCTTGTGTTCAGAAATGTGGTGTGAAGTAGGCACAAGGATCGGTTCATGCTGGTTTATAACGTATCCCAGTAACACTAAAATGGGTCCCCCCCCCCACCCCCTGTATTTTTTTTTTATTTACATAGCATAATCTCACTAATTAGGAGAAATAGTAGAAACCTGGTGGAGAAGAAGAAATAGAAGTGTGAACAGAGCCTTACATTTTCTTTTTTTACACATAATTGTAAATCCATCACACATACACAGTATTATTTTCCACCTTTCCGTAAGGTTAGTAAGTGCCACACTGGAGCCGACCTAATGTGCACAAAGGAGAGGTGTGTTGCTTTTCTCCTGAAATATCAGATATAATAGTTTCATGTTGGGTTCTGGGATGTTATGTGGGCAACAATCTGTTTTTTTTGTCGGGGATTCATTCTGTGTGAAGTTTTCACACGATCATTCTTTTTTCCATTCAAAATGTGTAAGCTGTACTGATAAGCAGCTTATCCGGTCATATCAGGCAAACCGTGCACAATAGTCCAGCTCCCAGGGAATGTCAGTGAGTTTGTATCCCTAGACTTTGTCCTTACCTTAGGCTGAATCCAGTATAGAGGCTGCAGTAACACCCAGGGGAGGCTGCGCTCAGACCCTCCAATTCCATTATTAGGAAAAGAAAAGAATACCATCATTTATATCTGAAGCCAATCCCTTGATTAACGAATAAAAACCGAAGCATAGGGCCCCTATTAATTATGATTGGCTTCAACAGGATTCCGTTTATAGAGCAGATAACCATTCTGTGTACTGTTTTTTTTGTTTGTTTTTTTTATTTTTTCCCCAATTTTTAAAAACTGACATATAGCGAAACTCAGACAGACCTTATAATATTGAAATCAGGGTGGATTTGATTTAAATCACGATTTAAATCACGATTTAAATCACTAGTCAGTAAGGCTTGATTTAAATCAGTGATTTAAATCAAAGTTTCTACCTAAACTAGTTCTTGCTACTTTAACATGCAAGTAGATGAAGATTTTTAGAATCACTTTTTATATTCCTTTTTTCTCCCCAGTTTAATGGGTTAATCATTCATATTTGGACACCACTGTTCTGTTGTACTTAGGAAGGAGAAAAATAATCCTGACCTTATTAACAATTTAAATAGATTTATTCAACTGAAACAATAACAACATTACAGCATAAGTTATTTGCTTAAACAAACATCCACGTTTGTTAACTAATTTGGCTAAACAAAATATATATATCTTTTAACCGCACTTCTCATGATGTTGCCTCATTCGCACCACCAGGCCTTTCATCTCTTTGTTGCATCGTTTGCATTTTGCACGCATGCCTGCCTTAACGATAGGCGAAGGAGCTTCATTAAAATATTCCCAAACTGGGTCTCTTTTACGGCCTGCTGCCATTATAAGGAAAGAATGTAATAAACCTCAGATCGTACACACAAACAGATCCAGACTTGTCTGTCTGTGGCTATGCTGCAGTATTGTGCTCAAAGTTTCACTTTCATTTTCTTGTCTGCTTGCCCTTCCTCCTCCTCACACTTAGATTCACATTCTTCTTGTGTTGTGCAGATCTATTCCACTCCAAACAATCAGAAACATATTGTCTAACTTCTTGGACTTGGCACTGAAGGGGTTGATTCTGTATTCATAGGTTTGTAGAACAATAGGATTAAGGTCTTTTTCTCAACTCTGTTCATGTTGTAATATTTTTGCCGAGAAGAAGAGGCTGGGACCTCTGCGGTGTCAAATTCAGTTTTGAGAACTGCGTAAGTAAAGCGAACGTCTGTGATAATATAGGAGAGAAAGAGAAGAGCATGGCATTGGGAATGTTACACATATACAGCCTTTATTCTACTGAGTTAAACAACTCCGCTTTATCTCATGATGGAAGAACCTTTGGATGGTAAAATATTTTCCTCAAAAAGCAGTTTATTGAAAAAAATCCGGTTTAAATCAAAAAAATCTTTTTTTTTTTTTTTTTAAAAAAACATTGATTTTTATCCACCCTGATTGAAATAGATCCTCTCTGCTTCTGCATCAGTTATGCACCTATCTGTCTTGGACGTTAAGGCCCTGTGCGCACTAAAAAATGGAATTTTCTTAAGAAAATTCCTCAGGGTCTGAAAGATTACCGCACCCGCAGTAAAAAAAACACCGTAAACCGCACCCGAAAACCGCATGCGGTTTTACCACGGGTTGGTACATGTGTTTTAATGCATTCAATGCAATAAAGCACCTTGAAGAAAAAATGTGTAATTTCCTTCTGATAGAATGATAGATAGATGATAGAGGGAGGGATGATAGAGGGAGGGATAATAGAGGGAGGGAGGGATAATAGAGGGAGGGAGGGATAATAGAGGGAGGGAAGGAGAGATAACAGAGGGAGGGGGAGATAACGGAGGGAGGGAGAGATAACGGAGGGAGGGAGAGATAACGGAGGGAGGGAGAGATAACGGAGGGAGGGGGAGATAACGGAGGGAGGGAGAGATAACGGAGGGAGGGAGAGATAACGGAGGGAGGGAGAGATAACGGAGGGAGGGATAACTGAGGGAGGGGGAGATGGATTGATAGATGGCTAGATAGATATTACAGCTTTTATTTGATGTGTCCCCCCCCACCCCCCCCTCTCACAGTATTTCTCATTTTCTCATACAGCATGACCCTGTGGGGCCTTGGGTCTGAGTTCTCGCAGGGTCACTGCCGGTCGGTGACGTCACTCTATTTCTCGCCGACCGTGAGAAATGACCTGGAGTTACCCCTGCAGCCTAGTTCACGGGGCTGCACTGAGTGCTATTTCAGACGCCGCTGAATCAGTCTGCAAGAGTCGTCAGACATCGTGTGGATTACGCCGGACCTGGAGGGGGTATTTAAGGATTTTAATAAAGTGGTGAAAGAGGAGGATTTTTTGTGTTTTATTTTAAACAAAGGATTTTTCGGTGTTGTTTTATTTACTTTACTTACAGATTAGTCATGGCATGTCATAGACGCTGCCATTACTAATCTTGGACTTAATGGCGGCAGCCCATAGCTGCCACTAACTCCTTATTACCCTGATTGCCACCGCATCACGGCAATCGGGATGAGCCGGGTAGAGTCCCGGGGCTGTCGCATCTAATGGATGCGGCAATTCCGGGCGGCGGCTGGCTGATCTTTTTATGCTAGGGGGGCTCCCCATAACGTGGGGCTCCCCATCCTGAGAATACCAGCCTTCAGCCGTGAGGCTTTATATTGCTGGTATTAAAATTGGGGGGCACAGCACGCAGTTTTTTTTATACTTTATTTTTTCCACTGCACGATATAGCCCCGACCACCGGCAGCTGTGATTGGTTGCATTCAGATGAGCCCCCACGCTGAGTGACAGCTGTCTCACTGCAACCAATCACAGCCACCGGTGAGCAGGGAAGGCATGCATATGTTATGAGACTAATGAGCGGCGGTTCGGGAAGATGAGAGCTGCCGTGGGAGCAGTGTAACAGCTGCCCGGTGATCTGTAAGTATGAAGCGTTTGCTCCTACCACTTTACGCCCGATTCTCGTCCCAATAGACATCATATGGGGAGCAGTATCTGGCCAAATACCACCCCTCCGAATGTATGTTGCCTGATTTCTATGTGTCTGTGTATGATACATGTATGTGTGTGAGTGTGATATGTGTGTATTTTCTCTCTGATCAATTTCATATTCCTCTTCTAGTGACATCACTTCCTTGCAAAACACAGGGCAGTGATGATCACTATGTCCCGAAAAACGCAAAATAACGCAGGGAATAACGCAATGAAACGCACATAATTTGCTACCTGCGTTATTCCCTGCGGGATTTCACGATTACATTAGTCAATGGAGTGAAATGCCGCAGCTACCTGAGGAAAAGTGACATGCAATTATTTTTGCTGCGGGAATCCGTCAGCAAAACATGCAGCTGTCAAAATCTGCCTAGTGTGCACAGCATTTTTTTTTTTCCCATAGGTTTTGCTGGTGAATCACTGTGGAAAGGTTATGAACATTTTCTGCAGCGAAACATGCAGCAGATCCGCGGTAAAAATCCGCCTAGTGCGCACAGAGCATAAGGCCTAAGGCACACGGCATGAAAATCGGACCGAGTGGAATGCAATAAAACATCGCATTCCACTCGGACCAATATTAACATATGTGCCAGCACACATGAGCGATTATTTTCTCGGACCGAGAAAACAATCGCAGCATGCAGCGATTGTAATGCGAGACTTTCTCTCGCACCCATTCAAGTCTATGGGGCGAGAGAAAGATCGCACTTCACTCTCAGTACACCAGTGTAATGCGAGTGCAGAGCAAGAATGGCAATAGCCGGCTACGGAGGAGAGAGGGAGATAAATCCCTCCCGCCCCTCCTCAGTGCCGACCCGTCCCCCACAGCTGAGATCCGAACACATGATCGGACCTCAGTCGCAATGACACTCTGCTCCTGCTGTACTGCCAGCGTGAGCCGAGTGACATGCGAGGATCGCATTAGAATCAGTGTGGCCCCGGCCTAACAGTTAGTTTGTCCGTTCCATTTTTAGGAACAGACAATGTCTGAAAGCATGTGTGAATGTAGTCTTATACCTGCGAGCAGTTTGAAATGAACCATTCTTTAATTTATAAATAATTTTGCATGAAGAAATTCTGCTTAATTTCACAGATTAAGACTACTGCAAGGAATTTTAGTATGCAGAGTCGTTAGGCTGGACACTAAAAACAACCACTCTGTTTTCGGCTACTGCAGGGTTTCAGCTCCATTAAATGCCACTGTGTGTTAACTGTAAATTGGTTCCAAATTTTGTAATTTCTTAAAGGGAATCTGTCACCAGGTTTTTGCTCCCCCATCTGAGTGCAGCATAATGTAGAGAGACCCTGATTACAGAGATGTGTCAATTACTGAGTTGTTTTAATAAAATCAATGTTTTCTCTGCTGCAGATCTAGCAGTTATACAGAGCTCATGAATATGCTGGACTACCTGCAGCACGCCAGGTAGTCCTCTAATGAAAATCTGCTGCTGATTAACCCTAGAACGCGCAACCATAGAAATAAACTATAGAAAACAAGTAACCTAACAGGCCAGCGAGGCCCCAGGTATGCGTTCTAGGGTTAACAAGCGATTTTATCAAAACTACACTAAGCAGCCCAGTAAGTGATACATCGCTGGAATCAGGATCTCTGCACCTACATTATGCTGCTCTCAGATTAGATTGATGTGCCATTCCGTGATGAAGCTGTGAATGCGAAATGTGCATTGGAGGCAAATGAGGTCACATCCAAAGGCTGCATGATTAATATGGGTAAATATCGACCTATTCCATAAGATTAAACATGCTGTGGGCTAGGAAACTGGGCGTAATATGGACTGCTGATCCACAAGCCCTCATCTGAGGAGCTCTATTGTACTTTCAGTAAGGCTGTTATAGTGGAGCACTTACATGTGTGAGATCTTTTGTATAAGCGTTTTCCCTGTGAATGATGACAGTCAAGCAAGGAGTAACCTCTAAGGCTAGTTTCACACTTGCGTTGTCGGGATCCGTTGCATTGCGTTGTGTGAGGGATGCGTTGCATATAGTGGCACAACGGATGCTATGGATCGTACAAAATAACGCAATCAGTTATAGGTTTTTTCCTTGACTTTACACATCTGAGCATGCGCAGTTGTGTAAAGACGGATACGTTAACGGAATCCGTCAATTGACGCATTCTAACGGAATCCGCCACCATAGGCGTCCATTATAAAAACAACGGACGCCAAACGGATTCCTGCAGGTTGCGTTTTTTTGACACTCCGCCAAGCGCAGAAAAACGCTACATGCAGCGTTCCATCCGCCCGACGCAGCGTCAAAATAACGACGCTGCGTCGTCCATATAAGTCTATGGAGAATAGTGCAGTGCGTTAACGGACTGCGCTATTCTCCATAGTGACGGAATGCGCTGAACGCAAGTGTGAAAGTAGCCTAACTTCCATTCATATTTAAATGGCAGTAAGCAGTATGGATTAAAACTACTAATTTACAGAGGATACTATTGCTGTCTGCCAAACACACAGGTGCACATTCACCTACAGACTAGTCTGAGTAAAGCAACACAAAATGGTGGATTAACCCGTGTGTGTGTGTGTGTGTGTGTGTGGAGACAGCTTGCTGATTGTTAACACATGTTTGTGCATATATATATCCACAGAACAGACTGAGTAAACTAGAATAAAATGGTGGATTAACCCTTGCATGTGCAAGAGAGATTTAGAAAAATTAGACACACTGGTCAATATTTATTTTCTGCACATCTAATGTTTAAATAGCTCTAGACTTAAAATTTCTATAGTTGAAAGCACTTCTTATGTTGAAAATGGCATGAGATTTGTGATTTTCCCATAATTTGCACGTTTTTTCTGCAGCATGGTGTGTGAACCTGTTATTCCCGGGTCATGACCTTTTGCTTGAGACCGTACTTATGCTTTTAATGTTTGTAAAATATTCCTTCTATTCCAATAATAATAAAAACTTTTTTGATAAATTTTGCAAAAAAATGTGATTGCATTTGAGACTCGTTTTTTTTCTTCTTGCTCTCAGATTAGGTGGCAGAAACCTGGTGACAGATTCCCTTTTAAGGCTATGTGCGCACGTTGCGTACAGTCACTGCAGAAATTTCTGCAGCGATCTGAAGAGCACATGTGCGCTTCAAATCGCTGCAGAAAATGTGCGTAGTGAAAAAAAAAAGCCGATTCCATGCGCTCTGCCTGCAGCTCCTCCCATAGACAGAGCAGGAGCTGCCGGCAAAGTGCACGGAAGAAGTGACATGTCACTTCTTGAACGCAGCGCTTCGGGCAGCAGCCGAAGCACTGCGCTCTAAGACGCCACGTGCGCACGGCCCCTGCACAATCTCCATAGACTGTGCAGGGGACGCAGGACGCATGCAGTTACGCTGCGCTACAAAGCGCAGCATAACTGCATGTAATTACGCAACGTGCGCACATAGCCTAATATATCTTCATAGCAGAACTTTCCTAATGTGGAATTAAAAATCCCCTTTATAGACCAAATTAAATCCTATTGCCACTTGTTATATATTGACCCTTTTGATAAAACAGTATACAGTAAGGGGTCAGTCTCCCTCCGGTGGCGTCTGCCGACTGCCTGAATGTAATGATTTACAGTAGAGGAAAGACAGTGCTGCCCTCGCTGTACAGTTGAGAAATGAGCATGCCATTTTGCCTCTTGTACTGACCTCCTGTAATTACATGTTAACATTACACTTAAGATATTTGGTACATCATAAATTCAATGTGTGTTTTTTGTTGTTTTTTTTCCCCCTCCAGCCGTCCAGTATAGGGTCTATGGCGCTTACTGAAGGGGCTTTATCCCAACACGGGCTTTCCAGAGTTGTGTACAGTGGGCCTCATCCACAAAGGGAAATGTTAACTGCGCAAAACAGGTACAATACAGGATTGAGTGTATTGGAATTTTGTCTTGATTGTGATGATAATGCCAAAGTGGCCTCATACTACGGCTTATCAAGTATTCTGTATATTGTGTCTGAGATCTTCCATATCATACTCTGGAGGATCTGTAGAAGTACCTAAACAATGTTTGCACCATCGATATATATCTTGGTGCTCGGAAAAAAAAAATTGACCTAATATTAGTGCCTGCGTATGGGTAACTTCAGTACTGAATTGTCCATACCAAGTCACATAACCTACTCATAACATCGGTGGGTGCCATCATGTGGTTAGCACAAATGATTTACAATCACATTGCAAAGTTCACACAGTAGTTACTGGTAAAAGCGTGTGTATACCAACATGACGATTTTCACTGTCCATAGAATCACTAGCCCTTACTCTTCTCTGTGGGATTTCCTTGCTCATTGTTCCTTTTAACTGGATCTAATGTCCCAGCACCTAGTTAGCACTGACCGGTAGACACACCACACTCAGCCCATCAGTCTGTTAGTTTTCCGCAACAGATTGTGTATTTAGCCTAAAACGTTGTACTTTGGTCTCATCTGACCAGAGCATCTTCTCCAACATGCCATGTAGATGACACAGCTACGTAGCTTGTGGAAGAAGGTGCTCTGGTCAAATAAGACCAAAGTAGATCTTTTTGGGCTAAATGTAAAACTCTACGTGTGGAAGAAAACAAACACCGGACATCAATCTGAAAACACCATCCCCACAGTCAAACGTGGTGGTGGCAGCATGCTGTTGAGATACTATTTTTTTTTTTCTCTCATAAAAACCCCCCCAGCCCCCTCTTTCCCCCAACGGGGACAGGGAAGCTGGTCAGAGTTGATGGGAAGATGGATGGAGCTCAATATGGGTCAATCCTTCAAGAAAACCTGTTAGAGACTGAAAACTACTTGAGACTGGGATGCAGGTTCACCTTCCAGAAGAACAGCGACCTTAAGCAGACTGCCCGGGCGACAATGAAATGTGTCAACCGTGTGTTTATAACTTGCTGCACTATGATTTTTAAATTGTCTCTCCAGTAAAGGAGACAAACTCTAGCACAGCGCCACCTATTGGAAGTAGCGATCCTAAAAGTCACAAGTGGATTTTCAACAATCCTTTGCAATATGACTCAGGATATATAAGCCAGATCAGAATCCCAATTTGCAGACACGGTGTTTCGGGGTGCTTGCCCCTCGTCAGTGCAAAGTATGGGGGGTGTCTGATCTGGCTCATGAGAAAGCTATGTGGGGACCACGGGGGAACACTATTCTCCTTAAGGAGACTTTGCAAGCCAGTCTGGCTGCCAGGTAAGGGGACTTATAGCTGCAATGCCCCTCTGGGAAATATTCAAATTGTCTCTCCAGTAAAGGAGACAAACTGTAGCACAGCGCCACCTATTGGAAGTAGCGATGATTTTTAATTAGTTTTCAATAAAATGGAATTTTAAGAAAAATATTTTCCCTATGAAAACGTTGCTGCTGGATATTTTTTTCTTTTTGCTGCCCGGGGCGACAGTGTATGGTTTAGATCAAAGTATATTCGTGTGTGTGTGTGTGTGTGTGTGTGAATGGTCCAGTCACAGTCCAGACCTAAATCCTATTGAAAATCTGTGGCACGACTTGAAAAATTGCTGTTGACAGATGTCTCCATACAATCTCACTGAGCTATACTGCAAAGAATGAGCAAAAATATCAGCCTCTAGATGTGCAAAGCTGGTAGAGACAAACCCCTAAAGATAAAGTATTGATCGGGGGGGCTGAATGCACATTACAATTTTCCAATATATATTTTAGAAAACCATTAATCATTTCCTTTTACAATTCAAAAATTCTTGGTAAATCCCCAAAAAATACATTTAAGTTGCTTGGTGGAACGTCAAAAATTGTGGAAAGGTTCACGGGGATTAAATACTTTTTCAAGGCAATGTATGTTATTGAACAGTAAACATATGGTTACATACCATTTAAAGCCGTGCTCGTTTACTAAACTCCCACAAACCTGACAATTATGACGTCTTGATTACATAGTTTTTCTTTTAAAAATTGTTTTGTTCGCTTTTGTATATCATGAGCCGCTTCTCAGAGGTGGAAGCAAATCAATACAGTGCATACCCTGAAAATAAAGTGAATGCAGAATATCTCAACTTATGGCTATGTACACCTCTGCACAACATTTCTACTACTCAGTTGCTTTATAAGTACAAGGTTAGAGAAGCTCTAAGAAGATGACTCCAAGGTAATGACCGCGTCTGCGCAAAATATTGCCCAGTACGAGCAGGTCACTGAGACTAGAGGCCGGCAGAGGAGCTGGAAGTGCGGTGTCAGGCGTTCCTGCACTTGCCGCTAAAACCTTTAATGCTAGATTTCCAGAAGATGTAAAAAATAAAACTTTACAAATAAGGTATGGATTTAATAAGGATTAATGGCTCTTTGCTTTAGGAATCTTAACTACCGTATTTTTTGCTTTATAAGATGCACCTGATTATAAGACGCACCCCCAAATTTGGAGAAGGAAAAGAGATTTTTCTTTTTTTTAATGTTAAATGGGGTCTGTCTTATAATGCCAGTGTCCGTCTACCAAATCGTATAGGGTATATGTCTTACAGCCCCCATCCTATAATTAGCCCCCTTAATCTGGATATGTCCCCCTTATATTGAATATAGCCCCCTTGTGCTGGCACATGTCCCCGTGTGTTTGATATGACCCCCATGCTGCTGCCTATTGTAAAATAAACACTTTACATTCTCCAGTGCTGTCCTCCCTCGTGTCTCCCTCTGTGCTGCTGAGCTCCTGCACTTCCTGGTTCTCGGGGGCCGGTCATGTGACCGGCACAGCAGAGTGACATCTCTGCGTGCCTGATCACAGCGGCAGCAGTGAGATCGGGGAGATACCGGGAGACACGCTGGAGGAGGTAAGTAAAGCTTTTGTATCTTAGGATGGTCAGCAGCATGGGGGCCATATCTTACACGGGGAAGGGGGGGCGGCATGTGCGATCAAAGGGGGGCGCAGGCATATATAATATGCGCCGCTCCCCCCCAGCCCATCGCCGCGGTGCGGTTTCAGCACTACGGTGGTGGACAGCAGCAGTATGTGAAC